>NC_047509.1:2927649-3065149 GCF_902827115.2 Pseudochaenichthys georgianus
CCTAATCCTGACGTCTCTCAACTTGTGCAATATCTTTTAAAGTTGCAAAATACACTTACTTCACAGTGCGTACAGAATATCAGTATGACAATAGGACACCCTCTGTCCTTAGACCCTCACATCGTACAAGGAAAAACGTCCGGAGAAAACCCAGTTTAAAGGGAAAAATGGGAGAGCAACAGAGGAGGGATCCCTCTCCCAGGACGGACAGACGTGCAATAGATGCCGTGTGTAAATTGAAAAGATAATACATTTGCAACATAGGTAGTCCAAATGTTTGGAAATGCATGTGTGTATAATAGGAAGATGAATCCACGAGGATATCCATCCAGGACCTATGATCCAGGACCACAGCCACGACTCATGATCCAGGGCTCGCCATGCAGGACACAGGACCGCAGGATCATCCATGACTCCGGACCCCGGCGTATATAGACACCAAAAAGAAAGACATTTGGTGAACCTGGGTTAATCGGAACATAAGAGTACACAGGTATAGACAGAGAGAAGGAAGAAGTAAGATGTCCCCCGACAAACTAAGCCTATATCAGCAAAACTAGGGGCTGAATCTAATAAGCCCTAACTATAAGCTTTATCAAAAAGGAAGGTCTTAAGCGCACTCTTAAAAACGGATACAAACTGGAAGCTGATTCCACAAATGTGGAGTTTGATAAGAAAAGGCTCTGGCTCCCATTGTACTTTTAGAGACTCTAGGAACAACCAACAACCCTGCATTCTTGGAACGCAATGCCCTAGTAGGACAGTAGGGTATAATGAGTTCTTTAAGGTAAGATGGCGCCTGCCCATTAAGGGCTTTGTAGGCGAGAAGAAGAATTTTAAATTCTAGCCTGTGTTCTATAGGGAGCCAGTGTAAGGCAGCCAGAACAGGAGTAATGTGGTCCCTTTTCCTAACTCTGGTTAGTACACGAGCTGCGGCATTTTGAATCAGCTGAAGCGACTTGACTGACTTCTTGGTACTCCCTGATAATAAAGAGTTACAATAATCCAGCCTCGAAGTAACAAATGCATGGACTAGTTTCTCTGCATCGTTTTGAGGCAAGATATGCCTGATTTTTGCAATGTTACGTAGATGGAAGTAGGCGGTCCTTGAAATTGATTTTATGTGGACGTTAAAGGATAAATCCTGATAAAATATAACACCAAGATTCCTTACAGTCTCACTGGAGGCCAAATTAATGCCATCCATAGTTAGTATATCTTTAGATAATTTGTTTCGTAGATTCTTCGGGCCGAGTACAATAACTTCAGTTTTGGTCGTGTTTAACATCAAAAAGTTTAAGGTCATCCACGTTTTTCAGTCCTTAAGGCAGTCTTGAATTTTATTTCGATGATTAATTTCATCAGGCTTGATTGATAAATATAGTTGAGTATCATCCGCATAACAATGAAAGTTTACAGAATGATTCCTTATAATATTGCCTAACGGAAGCATATATAATGTGAACAAAATAGGTCCGAGCACTGAGCCCTGTGGCACTCCATGGCTAACTTTGGTTTGCGTGGAAGATTCATCGTTAACACGTACAAACTGAGAGCGTTCAGATAGATAGGACCTAAACCAGCCTAAAGCAGTTCCCTGTATGCCAACTAAGTGCTCTAGTCTTTGCAATAGGATATCATGGTCGATAGTATCAAATGCAGCACTGAGATTGAGCAAAAGAAGAATAGAGACAAGTCCCTTGTCTGAGGCTATTAGAATGTCATTTGTGACTTTAAGCAGAGCTGTCTCTGTGCTATGATGTGTTCTAAAGCCAGACTGAAAATCTTCAAATAAATCATTGTTTTTTAAGTAATCACACAACTGTTTTGCGACCGCTTTCTCAAGAATCTTTGAGAGGAACGGAAGATTAGAAATAGGTCTATAGTTGGCTAAAACCTCTGGATCGAGGTTGTGCTTTTTAAGAAGCGGTTTTATCACTGCTACTTTGAATGATTGTGGAACATAGCCTGATAATAAAGACATATTCATAATATTTAATAAAGAAGTGCTAATTAATGGAAAAACTTCCTTCAACAGCTTAGTTGGAATTGGGTCTAACATGCACGTTGATGGTTTAGAAGAGAGAATCATTGAATTTAATTGTTCAAGGTTTATGGCTGAAAAGCATTCTAGTTTACTATCTAGTGTAATATTAGAACTTACGTTTCTGGGAGCTGTTGATAACACTATACTGGTCAAAGGCAAGAGGTCATTAATTTTGTTTCTTAGAGTAACAATTTTATCGTTAAAAAAAGCACATAAAATCATTACTACTGAGTGCTATGGGAATAGAAGGCTCAATCGAGCTGTGGCTCTCTGTCAGCTGTTAGGAGATTTAGTGGACAACTCGTCCGCGTTCTTAAATCTCCTCGCGTCCCTAAACATGCTGATTATTCTTACAGGAAGGAATTCACTGCTGCCAAGTAACCGTTAAACAATAATCCACTTTAATGGTAATATAACAATGCAATACAAATCAATACAGTACAAATTAAATACAGTTTATCTGTGGGATCCCATAGTTACCTGATATCACGTGTGCCAGCGAGAGGAGAGAGAGAGGGCACACAGCGGGGTTCCTGTCTAAATACTTCGCTGACCAGAGGAGGAGTTATCTGCGCCTCCCTTCCAGACCAGTGATTGGCTGCCCAAATTATTATCAACACCTCACATCTTAAATTCCCCAATCCCAGTGGCTTAGCTTCATTATCACAGGGATCTGAGATGACTGTATGTTAACTCCACACCTTCCCCCTCTTCCTTTGTCCTCACAAAACCAAATGTTCACAGGCCCAAATTATTTTCCCTTTTTCAGCTTCTTCATAGTTTGCATGAATACATACAAATATTCCCTTACAAATCCCCCTTTTGGTCTACACTTAAGAGACCAACTATTCCAAGACATTCACATTATAACCTGGGATTCAGACTATTTAAACATTCAGGAATGGCTCCACATATCAACTTCATATGACCGTGTAGAAATACCAAAATATGTAAATAACTCCATACATCAATTACATTACTTAGTAATAACAAAGTTAATAAAAACCTTCAATCAGAATGATTGAGTACCGCTAATCGTAATAGAAAATCATCTCTCCTCAGTGTTTAGACAAATCGTTTATCAATAGCACAAAAATAAACATACCAAAAAATATAGAAGAAAACAGTAAAATAACATCCAAATAACATCTTTTATCATTTATCCTTCAGTCCTCCTTAATCATCAAATTACAAACTTTAAAAATAGCTTGCATCTCAAAGATTTGCTTCAAGACCCTTATAGTAAAAACACATTTAAAATGTTAGGATTATTAGAAATCCACCTGAGGTATAAAATCTGGATTGTAAAGGTCCAGTTGAAATTCACAGTTTAAAGTATAACCTTCACAGTGGTGATTGAATTAATCTGTAATCTGCAAAATTGCAGTGTCTTCAAGCTTTAACATTACTCCACGTATACTTCATTACGCTTTAGTCCAAAGTAAGGCACTTATCAATACATTTATTTTAGTCCAATACATGGTTCAAAAATCTGAAAAGAAGAATCAGACATTTATTGCGTAGTGTGAAAACCCGAAAAGATATATACATCTTCTACATTCTGAGTGTCAATTTTCATCAACTTGTCATTCATTTCGTGGGGGTCCCCATGGCGCAGACGCCGTGATTGAGCCCCACGGATCTGAAAGCTGGGCGTCGTACATCAACACGGAGTCATTTACTGTGGAATATCCTACTAGTGTCTGGGGAGCCTGGAGGGCGGTTTTGGTCATCTTTCGTATGGCTAGTTTAACTACAGTGACCAAGCAGATTATCACAATTAGCACAACTAGGATAAACATTGAAACGGTCACTGCAAATTTAACCAACCCCGCACCCCACGATCCAAAAGTTCCAGTTAAATCCCCAAGGGTAAACCCATGAGTTTCATGCAACTCTTTTATCCCCCTGGCGATATCATGAGCCATGTCCATTATTTCAGGAGTAGCATCAGAGATGAAAGAACAACACTCAGATCCAATCACCTTGCATGTGCCCCCCTGGGCGGCTAATAGAAGATCCAGTGCCATACGATTCTGTAATGCTACAGTCCTAACGTCCTGTAATTCTTTATGTTCGGCTAACATGGCGGTGTTAGATGCATTTAAGTGATTTTCCACTACTTTGGACAATGCCACAATTTCCTGCTGAGAAACATAAATACCGTACCATGGTAACAATAGACTAGCCACCCGCTGTCCTTTTGTAATTGACCTGCTGTTCCTATGTGGAGAGGGAAGTATAGCTGCAATCTCATCAGCCTTTACTTCACGGATTAAAGGGATTAGATAGGCCAGGTAACAGGTGCCATAGAAAATGTCATAAGGCATACAGCCATAGGCTCGGTCCCCACAAACTAAGTAAACTCTCTGTGGGAGGGGCGTTCTGGCTAACTGCACCGTTATTACAGTATTACAGTCGCTGTGTCCCACATCTGGAGAGGTAAGAGATCCTCTTTCATTTTGGAAACAGATGGACACATTCTTCCACTCATGTACTACCACTGGGGGAACATAGACAGAACAGTCACGGGTAGGGGACTTACCTAAGGGTAATGGCTGTGAACAGTCATGTATTTTAACCACAACTGAGTCCACTGTTCTGGAGCCAAACCAGGGCACTACTGTTACCAAAGCCTCAACTAATAAAGATGGAGTGTGTGGTTGCAGTGTACATATTGGACTGGCAAAGTTAACCGAGCAATTAGTCTGGGCTAGAGCTAATTGGAATCTGTATTCAAAAGCTAGGTTAATATATTTCTTCACATATATTAGTCTCAGGACCGTCAACTGTTTGAAGCCCTCTGGCAGGTAATCTTTATTTACTGTCTCAACAATGAGCGAGATTAAACCCTTGTATTCTAGAGGTTTCTCAGAGTTTATTGGGTACGATGGAGTGTAACAATCTTCGGCATCATCTCCAATGCGGGATGCTATGTCGTTCCAGCTAACTAAACTGTAATCAGTTTTTGAGAAAGGAATTGGGCTAAACATGGGAGAATGTACGGATTCTGGCAGGTTTTGGCACAGCCAACAGTTACTAACATTACATTCGTGTTCATAGTCTAACATTAAACTTATTGCCGAATTGGTCTTAGTTAGTTTAGGTGGAGCGATTAAAGCCTTCTTTGGAAAACGTGTTTCATGCTCTGGTTCAATAAATGCACATCCGGTGACCCCCGAATCGGGAGCTTTGTAATCTGGTTTCCTTGTCGTGCACTGGGACTCGTATTTTAACTGTTCTGCCGTGGTACACCACAGTTCTGGGGGCATATTTGCAATGGTGTTGAGTATTATTCTTACCATCCATGGTGAGACCCGGAACTCCTGATACTGTGTCCTTGGATACGCTTTCCACACCGTGGAGTCGCCCCCCTTGTTAAAAAACACAGGGTACTTAATAACACAGTTTGGTGAGTCACATATTGCAGTTGGGCAGTTAAAAGA
This sequence comes from Pseudochaenichthys georgianus, assembly GCF_902827115.2. NCBI lineage: Eukaryota > Metazoa > Chordata > Actinopteri > Perciformes > Channichthyidae > Pseudochaenichthys > Pseudochaenichthys georgianus. The sequence continues at coordinate 2,933,143 of NC_047509.1, forward strand.
AATGTTCTGTGGTTCGTGAGCAGAGAGAGGGGCATTCCTCCTTCTTCTCACTCTGTGTCTCTCTCTTTGTCTTTCTCTCATCGTACTGTATGTTCGTGTGGTGCTTGGAAACAACCTGTCTTTGTCGCTAGGCACTGATTGGCCTGTTGGTGTGATTTTGCCCTCAGGGTCTGGGCTCTTAGATAAGAGCACCTTACTTTCTCCCCCCGAGGGGCGAGAGCCCTCGCCACCTGTCGTTGGAATGGCCCCAGCTTCATCAAGCAGGGCTACCTTGGACAGGTACAGCAGGCCCAGGATGAGGGGGATGATGACAGCTTTCACACGCCAGCCTCCGGTGGAGAAGACAGATGCCATCTGGAAGCGTTGATCCACCCCGCTCTGCCTCGTTCCCTCAGTGCCGTTCCTCCTCTGGGTCGGTGATAGGAGTGTTGTCATCTAGGTCGGTGATAGGAGTGTTGTCGTCTGGGTCGGTGATAGGAGTGTTGTCGTCTGGGTCGGTGATAGGAGTGTTGTCGTCTGGGTCCTCCTCTGCGCAGACCACGTCCGTGATGAGGTCGTCTAGAGTCCTTCCCGGAGGTTTCCCCACGGCGCACTGATTCCAGTGGTACCAGATGTCTCCTTTCCCTTCCAAGCGGACAGCGTGAGATGTCCTCTGCATCACCCGATGGGGTCCAGAGAACCTGGGTCTCAGCCACTTGGGTCTGATCGCTTTCAGCCAGACGAACTCCGCAGTGTTCGCTTCGTGTTTCTCGGGTCCCCCTTTTGCCTCTGCAACCTGGGTGGAAAAATCTACCACTAATCCCTTAAGTTGCTGGAAGTATGGTTTCGAACTCAGAACCTCTATTTCCTTTCCTACACTTAGGGCCCCTGGGCCTGGGAACTGGTGACCATGAGTGAGCTCAAATGGAGAGAAACCTGTCCCTTTGTTAATGGAACTCCTGATTGACATAAGAGCTAGAGGAAATGCGTCTAACCATTTCATGCCTGTCTCCTCGCATGCTTTGCTGAGTTTTTGTTTTAAGTTCTGGTTCATCCTTTCCACTTTTCCCTGAGACTGTGGATGATAAACTGCTCCAAAACTGTGTCTTAGTCCTAAGGACTGTTCTACTGCGCGTAGGTCATGGTTCTTGAAATGGCTGCCATTGTCTGACCTCACTTTCCTAGGAAATCCATGTAATGGAATGTAATGCGTGACTAGGAATTTGATCACTGAGTCTGCATCCTCTCTCCTGCAAGGGATAGCTTCTGGCCAACCTGTGTATGCATCTACTACAACTAACAAATATTTGAATCCTCTTACTTTGTCAATCATGTCAGTGTAGTCAATGAGGATTTCTTCTCCTGCCATCTTAGGTAAAGGAAACTTTCCCTGGTGTGGTTTCACTGTGGCTCTGATGTTATGGGTTAAACAAATTACACACTCTTCCAGGTGATTAGCTATCATGTCTGGTAGGTAAGGGTGCCACCAGTGAGTCAGGTGTCTGCTCATCTGAGTTTTACCACAATGCGTTGGGCCGTGTGCTTCTTTAAGCATTGATCTTACCCATCCTGGGGGTATCACTGGTCTCCCATCTGGGGAGTACCATATCCCATCTTTGTTGGTAGCTCCCCTGTTTGACCATAGTTTTTTGTCTTGAGGAGACCCCGCTTCTTGAGCTTCTTTAAGCGTCTCGTCTGTTATTGCGGGCAGCAAGTCAGCAGATTTTAAGACAAGCATTTGATACCATGGTGTATATCCTGCCTTCTCTTTAGCTGCTTTGTCTGCTGCATTGTTACCCCAAGCCAAGTAGTTATTTTCTGTGTTGTGACCTCTACATTTAAGTAAAGCTAACTTGTTAGGCAACATTACTGCTTCTGCAAGCCTTTTGATCTCTTTCTCATGTTTGATGGGGGTATTTGTGGACGTTACAAAGGCTGCTTGGAGCCCGTCGGTGGGGTGTCTGAAACAACAGCCATCTGTGAACAGGTTTTCTGCATGTGGCATAGGCTCTTCTCTGAGATCTATTCTTATCTTCACATCCTGGATGATTCTCTCCTCACACCTATGGGGTTCTCCGCTGCCTAGGGTGTCTGCGCTGTTAACTCCGTCATGTGTGTAGGTGATGTGTGCTTGTGTCAGAGTTTTCTCTAGCCTGGTCTGTCTTGTGGAAGTCATTGTGAATGCACTTGAGTTCACAAAAGAGACAATGCTGTGTGTTGTCAGTACTGTCAAAGGATGGCTCATCACAATGTGTGAAATCTTGTTCAAGATACGTGCTGTACCTGCCGCATGTCTCATGCAGGGAGGTTCTCTGTTTTCCACTCTGTCTAGTGTAACACTGACATACATCAATATTGTCCTACAACCCCCCTTTTTCTGAAAAAGAATCCCATTTACTGTGTTTTCATTTTCAGAAACATCAAGAAAGAATGGTAATGCATAAGATGCAGAGGCGAGAGCCGTGACTTGGGACATGGACTGTTTGAGAGAAATGAACGCAGCTTCTGCAGCTTGTGTCCAGTTCAGCGTGGCAGTGAGATTGCGCATGCCTTTCTCATTGATCAGTGTTCTGAGTTCAGCTGTTCTTGGGTTATACTCTGGGATGTAGTGTCTGCTGTAGCCCGTGAGACCCAAAAAAGACAACATGTCTTTTACTGTTTTGGGTTTCGGGTGGTTCAAAATGTGTTCCTGATGCGCTGCCGACATGCCCGTGCCTGCTGGGGAAATCACTCTGCCCAAAAATGTCACCTCTTTACGGGTGCATTGTAGCTTTTTCTTGGAGACTTTGAACCCTGATGCGTGGAGCCGCACCAGTAGGTTTCTGGTGGCCTCCAAACAAGAGGCTGCAGAAGGTGCTGCGATGAGAAGGTCGTCTACATACTGTATCAATACTACCCCCACTGGCAATGTAACACCCTCTAGCTGTTCCCTGAGTACTTTGTTAAATATCCCCGGAGACAAACTGAAGCCCTGTGGCAGTCTTGTGTATTGTAGTTTCTCCCCTCCTATTGTAAAAGCAAAAATAGGTCTCATACTCTCTGCCAGAGGTATGCAGAAGAAAGCGTTGGCTAGGTCAATACAGGTGAACCATGTATGTTCAGGTGAGATATTACAGATAGCCGTGTAGGGGTTAGGAACGGGTATCAGAGCTGTAGTCGTAATAGCATTAACGGTTCTCAAATCATGAGCCATTCTGTACTCCCCGCTAGATTTTGATACAGGAAGTATGGGAGTATTCCAAACGCTTTGTGAGGGTTCTAACACCCCTGCACTCTTCAGTCCCTCAACTGCCTTGTCAACACCCCCTTTTGCCTGTGCTTTGATCGGGTATTGCGACCGGTTCACAGGCACAGAGCTGCTCACCTCAAATGTTACTGGTGTGGCTTTTAAGCAGAAACCTACATCATGAGAGTGCGACGCCCACAGGTCAGACGGGAGATCACGCAACATGTCAACTGTATATGCATGGTCAGTTTTCTCCCTACCATGATGTCTATCTACTTCGTGTCTCTCCATGTGGATGCATTCTTGTGTGCAGATTTTAAGACGATAAGCTCTGTGTGTGGGAGAGTATGTCAGTGCCGCGATCTGCGTAGGTTCCCAATCTTCGACTTCTAGCAGCGTCTTTACCATGGGACCAAGTTCTTTAGCTTCATAACCCTTCCTGATAGCTAATGAAATGTGTGGTGTGGCCTCAGCAGACAAACGGTACCAATACAGCTGTTCATCAGAGAGCTCAACCGACGCAGCCACCCCCGCCTGTCCCACAAAAAGATTTGTCGTGGTAACATCCCAAACGGCCATAGACACCTCATTATAGGAAGTCTGTTGTGCCAGTATTCTCCTGAAATCTCCCAGACAGATAGTCTGTCCTACAGCCATGTCTGCAAACCTTCGCATCCAATGTCTCCCTCCCTCAGTAGGCAACGGCATTTTATCGATCAGTGCATGTATGTCCCCTAGTGTGAAAGGATGATAAGCCGTTTTCCCACTTTGCACGGCCAATAAAGGCGCCTGTAATACTGGAGCAATAAAAGCATGCTTGGTGGGGTCTTCTGTGGTGTGTTGAGACCTCAATCTGTTACGGGGCATTGAAAGAACCTGACCTACTTCCAGTCGTTCACTGATTGTTCCTGTCAGAGATATCAGCTTAACTTTGCACCTCGCCCCCCTGCTGTCTTCCTCTTCCTGTCCTGCTTGTTCCTGCTGAAAGGTGTCCTGACAGCTGTCTTTATGACCCTGACCTCCTGCTCCATTGTAAAACCCCTCAGTTTTATGACCTGCTGTTTCCCTATCTCTTTTATGGCCAGCCGACCTTCCCCCACTTCTGTGGTTTGCTGTCTCTTCCTCACTTTCATGGCCCGACGCCCCCCCCTCAGCGCATGGGTAATAAGACGTCGATGTTTGGCGTGATCTGTTCTGAAAAGGATCACATTTCTCCCCCTCCTCAGCGCGCCTGCGTACACCTGTGTGCTGGTCTCTCCTCTCCCTAATTTCCTCTATATCTTCTCCCGAACCCTCATATCCGCTCTGTTCCTGTCCCCTGACTTCCTCCTTACGTCTATCTTGAATCTGTTGTTCATAGCACCGTCTTTCTTGTATTTCCCTCTCGTCTAGGAGGTCAGTTATGTATGTTATTTCTGTCTGTGTAGCGCCTGAGTGGCTCTTTGTAAGATCTGTCAGAAGGGAAGTCAATTGTTCTGAGGTGGGCTCCCTATCAGGTCGACTGTCCCTTCTCGGGGGAACCACCCCCTGGCCTGTGTTAAAACTAGGCCTGCGCGTGGTGTGTGCGCTGTGTATTCTGTCTAACGGGGAGGAAACTTGTGTTTCTTTAACATTTATTCTTTTCTTTGGAGTAGGGACGGACTCAACGCTACCGTGCCCACCATCCTATAATTCCCCCCGCTCATGGCAGTCTCCCCTCCTTCTGTGTCCGATGCATCTGCTACTGTCATTTGCAATTCATTTGCACTTTCGTCGGGTAGAGAATAAGGGGGAGGGGGCTGTGTAATCAGAGTACCTAAATTCGGGTAAAGGAGAGAGGAGCGGGTGGGAATGGCTGGGTTTTGTATGGGCCCCGTTTGAGATTTCTGCTCTGAGTTAGAGACACCCTTATTTTGCATTGTTGTATAATATTCGACTCGTTCCGCTATATAGTCAAAAATGTCACCATCTGTAGGCACCTTCGTGTCTTTGTCTTCATGTTTTTCTATGGGGCTTTGGATTGTCATTGCACCCGGGAGATTTTCGTCTGTGACGGGAGGAACATAAATCCCAATCATTGCGAGGGCAGCATTGTGACAAATCCTCCTCAATCTATCTAGTGCTTGTATTTGTTTGTTCCATTTGCTACGGGCAAACCATCTGGGCTTCTGTTCGTTTAGGTGTGCAAGTTGCTTTATAATCTGTCTTTCATATAGATTCAATGCTGTGCCCAAATTACCTACGGTGTCATCATCCTCCACTCTATTCTCTGTTATCATCTTATCGTGTAGGAATCGGAGATCATTACAAGCCTTTTCCTTAGCTCCCTGTTTGACTCCACTTAAAATCAATCTCTTAATCTGTTCCCATTGCTCCCTGTAACTCCCTGGAATTTCAGAATTGTCTCTACTTTTCTGATGTTCCATTTTGACTTCGTTTTTTTATCTGACTTAATTAAATATGTGTTCACTTGTATTAATATACTAGGCTATTGTCGTCGTTACTATTAATGTGGTCCCCTTCTTCAATACCGAGCAGCAATATACTGAGTAAACTGTAAGGGTGTTACCCCCTTTCAGCCACTAGATGGCAGCAGCAGACCACAAATGAGCTTCACTCTTCTGAGTGCTTTGGTCACACAAGTATTTCAGGTAAAAATCACACAGATTTATTCCCCGTACAGTTTGTCCAGCTTTATAATGTGATGTTTATTTCAACAGGCAGACCAAACCATGGACGGTGCTTCAACACTCATAAGGAATGTGACCGTCCCATGGAGCTTAAACGCCCAGGTTTCAGCGAGCCCTTTATCACACGTTTGCTTTTCAAATTAATGTTTACAGACAAGGGAAACGAGAGCCGGTCTCGTCACAATGTAGGTGACGTTAGCGTTCTCTCCCCAGGATTTAACATATAGCAGTCCGCTGACACTTTCGCTTATTTGGTCTTAGACTGCTATTTACCCCCAGTTATAAACGGCGGATCGATCTGAAATAGCGAACGTCCAGGTTTCGTCGTGTAGGAATTACACCTCACCACCCACAAACTGCACCGCTTCCACGCCACTCCGGAATAAACTACCTGAGATCCACGCTAACTGCTTTATATCTCATCACGCAGGACTCTCTGTACCTTGCGATCAACTTTCACGTGTTTTATATAACTTTCCTAACATGGTACAATATGCATCGTATATTCCATTTAAACGTTTTGTTTTTAAAAACCAAAAAACACCGTGAAACGCCTACAGACAATCCTAATGTTTTAGATATACCCAATCACAGACAGTTGATTTTCATAACAGGCGTCTGCGATACCTTTTGTCTTGTTGTTGCAGGGCCCTGCCGATTGTCTGAGGTGTTTGAAAGCGTTTGTTCCCGACCCAGTCTGGCCGTCAGAATCCTTCCACAGCTCTGTTTATTCGGCACGTCGAGATCACCATTTGTTAGGAGATTTAGTGGACAACTCGTCCGCGTTCTTAAATCTCCTCGCGTCCCTAAACATGCTGATTATTCTTACAGGAAGGAATTCACTGCTGCCAAGTAACCGTTAAACAATAATCCACTTTAATGGTAATATAACAATGCAATACAAATCAATACAGTACAAATTAAATACAGTTTATCTGTGGGATCCCATAGTTACCTGATATCACGTGTGCCAGCGAGAGGAGAGAGAGAGGGCACACAGCGGGGTTCCTGTCTAAATACTTCGCTGACCAGAGGAGGAGTTATCTGCGCCTCCCTTCCAGACCAGTGATTGGCTGCCCAAATTATTATCAACACCTCACATCTTAAATTCCCCAATCCCAGTGGCTCAGCTTCATTATCACAGGGATCTGAGATGACTGTATGTTAACTCCACACCTTCCCCCTCTTCCTTTGTCCTCACAAAACCAAATGTTCACAGGCCCAAATTATTTTCCCTTTTTCAGCTTCTTCATAGTTTGCATGAATACATACAAATATTCCCTTACACAGCCTGGCTACAGTGCTGAAAAGAAATCTTGCATTATTCTTGTTCTCATCTATTAATGAAGAGTAGTAGGCTGCTCTCGCTTTACGCAGTGTTTTCTTATATTCATTGAGAGTAATATGCCAAATTAAACGAGATTCTTCAAGTTTAGTGGAACGCCATATCCTTTCAAGTTGTCTCGACTTTTGCTTTATTTTGCGGGTTTCGGCATTATGCCATGGAGCTAATCTATGTTGTTTTGTTTTCTTCTTTTTCAAAGGAGCAACAGAGTCTAATTTTATTCGCAGCGCATCTATAGCACTATCAACAACATGATCAATTTGGGGTGGTGTACATTTTGTATAAGTTACCTCCCCTACATGCAGACATGCTATCGAGTTAAGTATTGGTTGAATCTCTTCCTTAAATGTGGCTATAGCACTAACAGATAGGTTTCTGCTGCAAGAGCTTTTGACTAATGCTTTGTAGTCTCGTAACAGTACTTCAAAAGTTACTAAGAAATGGTCGGATAAAGCAGGATTATGCGGTTCGACTAATAGTGGCTCAATTTCAATACCATAAGTCAGAACAAGGTCGAGAGTGTGATTATAGCAGTGGGTTGGTTTATTTACACTCTGACAGAAACCAACATAATCTAATATAGAGTTAAATGCAACAGTAAGGCTATTTTTATCATCGTCAACCTGAATATTAAAGTCACCCACGATAATTACTTTGTCTGTTTTAAGAACCAAAGTTGATAAAAACTCAGAGAATTCTGATAAGAATTCTGAATAAGGACCTGGTGCACGGTACACTGTAATAAATACGATTGGCTGCAAAGTTTTCCAGGTTGGATGCGTAAGACTAAAAACGAGGCTTTCAAAGGAGGTATAATTTTATTTTGGTTTAGTATTGATAAGTACACTTGAGTCAAAGATTGCTGCAACTCCACCTCCTCGGCCCGTGCCTCGAGCAATATGAGTGTTGATATGGCTGGGTGGAATGGCCTCATTTATGCTGACATATTCTTCATGTCTCAACCAAGTTTCAGTGAGACAGCATATATCAATATTATAATCTGATATTAAATCATTTACCAATATTGCTTTCGATGCTAGAGATCTTATGTTTAAGAGACCACATTTAATCTTCCTGTTTTGTTGCACTGTAGTAGTTGTTACATTTACTTTTATTAGGTTATTATTATGTATGACACCTCTATTAGGTTTTACCTTAAATTGTCCTTGGGCAGACACACACACCGCTAATATTGGGTATTTTAATGGGTTCGGGATTCCTATGGATGACTGCCTAGGAGAGAGCGCAGAGAAGCATGTAAGACTGCGACTCCGCCTCCTGGTTTTAACTCCAGTTTGTCATGGATTAAGTCCACAAAGCCCTGAAATGTTTGCCGAAATGAGATCGGCACCATCCAAAGTAGGATGAATGCCGTCTCTCTTAATCAGACCAGGTTTTCCCCAGAAGGCTGTCCAATTATTTACGAAGCCCACATTGTTTGCTGGGCACCACCAAGACAACCAGCGCTGAAATGATGACATGCGGCTATACATGTCATCATTGATCAGATTGGGGAGGGGACCAGAGAAGATTACGGTGTCCGACATTTGTATTTGATTGTTATATTATATATGAGTGTTTGCCTCTTTATTTAATATGTTAGTCTACTAGTTCCGTCAGACTATTCAATGGCCCCTGGTAGACTCCAACACAACAGACTATTGATATATTGTGCAAAGGGTTGGGTACCGAGAACCGGTTCCAAAATTTCGATTCCAACGCAGTGGCGGTTCTAGACCAATTTGACTGGGGGGCCAGTTATTTTCTGAGGGGGGCACAATAAATGCAGGACGAAAAAGAGAACTAGACAGTATGAAGTAATTGCGCATAAGAAAACAATGCAATACAGTTATTGGTATTTGTTTCAGTACACTTATTTATTTCAGATATATCTTATAGTTATTACTGTTAGCTTCAGCTTAAGTTATAGTGCAATGTTTGCATTAACACCATATTTATATAAAAATAAAGGCAATGAACAGTTACATCTCTACTTTACATAAGGGTGTCTGCACAATCTCACATTACAGCAACAAAATCCTGCGGTTTTTGGCAAACCGAGTACCAGAAAATATACATTTAAAAAAAAAAACCGCTTCATTGTTAGGGGGGCCACAGGGGGCAGAGGTCAGTGTTAGGGGGGCACTGCCCCCCCCCTAGAACCGCCCCTGTTCCAACGGCATTATTTAGAAATGTGAATTTCGGTTCCGCTTTTCGATGCCTGAGGAAATGTTTCTCGCCACTCTCCGTAGCCTACTGATGACTGCGGCGGGTCGGGAAATGTAGCGTTGTACCTACACGTCCTACAGCGTAACCTGGGACCAGGGCCCTTTCTCATTTAATCAAATCCCCCTCTTCGACTCCTCGACTCCTCGGTCCGGAAATTAATTTCAGCTCGCCATGTTGAAGGACATCTCATTTCTCGAAATGCACTTCGAGGATCGAGCGTCGAGGAGGCTCTCTGGAGGAGCTCTAACCGAGGATACACTGATGGGTCCTCCACGGTCCTCCACGGCTCCTTCGTGGATGCATTTCCGGGAACACAGGTGTTTCAAAGAGGCGTGACGCACAGCCGGACTTATCTCAGCCAATGACAGCTCTGCATGCATCCCCTGGATATTATTTTATTAACTGCTCTCATCGCGACGCGATGTTCCCAGAGAGAACAGCTGTGAGGTCCTGCAGAAAGCAGAGCAGTGTGTATAATATATATCACTCAGTATAACAGGCCTACTCTCTTTATTTGCTTTAGTTTAGTAGATATCTACAAACAAAGAGTCCATATTTTTCTAAAACCATTTAGTGCTTCACATAATAAAATACACAACGGCTGTAGCCTGTGTTAGGAACTGTATGTGCGTGTGTGTGGTGTTGGTGTGTGTTGTACAGTGTGTGTGTAGATGCAGCGGACAGACAGGTCTCAGTTGGTTTGGTGTCCTCTGCTTACTTTTAATACTTGTAAATAAAACTTTTGGCCCGTAATTTATGTTCCTCATTGTAGCGACCAGAGAGGGGAGAGGGGGGGGGGGGGATATATCTAGTCTCTGATAGTGTTACATTATTATGAGAGTGCTCTGTTTGATTCTGAAATTGTATATATTTATATAAATATATATGTGTGTGTGTGTCCACATCTGTAGCCTGTTATTGTCTCATTATACCGCACTGTGAATGAATTAAAAGTAAATATAAAGTGATCATGAACACATCTGTTCGAGTTATACACTGAGCTCTATGTGGGTCTTTAAAACTAACGCGTGCACACGCACGCACGCACGCACGCACGCACACACACACACACACACACACACACACACACACACACACACACGCACACACACACACACACACACAGCAGCAGCCCTCTTCTTGCTACAAACTGAAATATGAAAAGGTTAAACTACACACACACACATCATCTCGGCTCGCGCAGCACGCTCACATACATAGATTGCGCAATAATGTATTGCGCACCTTGGAGGTGCCGCGCAGGCATATTGTCATTGAAGAGATGAGTAGTTCTTTTGGTAAACATGTTTTTCTTTTAGCCTATTTACCTTGTTAGCGTAAATAATACCCATTACATTGACACATGCATTATTTGTGATTAAAATACTGGTTGTTGGTAATGTATTAGCGACCCCCACAGATGTATGATTTCACTGTGTCCGTGGGAGCTGAGACCCCTCCTTATGGGAGCTTAGCTCCCATTGGCTCCCACATAACTCGAACCCTGCATCTGTCCATCAGACAGAGGGCTGCTGTGCGTGTGCCCCTGTCATCATTAATGGACGTCTCCTTAAAATGACCGCTCAGAGGAGAGGAGTTCTCATATCTCTAACCGCCTTCTGCTTCCCCTCCTCTCTCCTCGGCTCCTCCGCTCGCACCTCCTGTGGGCGGGACCAGAGCCCTAGAGAGATAATTATTGATCTTTGTTAATTATCTCTCTAGGGCTCTGGGCGGGACTAAGTATCGAGGATAGGAGTCGAGGAGGGGAGTTAGAGAAATGAGAAAGGGCCCAGGGCCAGCCCGTCGCACTGGCGTTATTGATGTTCGCCAAGGGCGCCAGATCTGTGGATGTGCTGCGCTGACAGCTCTGGGAGAAAAAAAAAAGTTTTGACCGTTGGGGCTCATCCTAATGTTCGGCCTTGATGTAACAACATTCATAATTAAGTAAATGTAACACCCTTTTCATCCTGGTTACACTTTTCATTTGCCCTGTACGATGGGCGCTGCAAGTGATGAAAATGGGGGATGTTGGTTTATCTGGCAACCGCAGCTCACAGCCAAAGTGCGAGTGAGCGAGGGAGCGAGCGAGGGAGAAGGGGAGGGTGCACCGGTACCAGCGCTGTTGTTATTAGCATCTGGTGCTAGCTGCTCTAACGGATATTAGAAGAAGATGTTTCTACAATGATGTGGAGGAGAGTCCTCTCCAGTCAGACTGAGAGGCTGATAACTTCAGCTCAGTGAGGTAAAGGACTCGGAGTGTTTAGATAGTTCACTTTAGTCTAAGTTATCTCAGTGGGTCTCAAACGTTTTGATCACAATTTATGTAAACACATATTTCCAAGGCACTCCTTTATAATTATTGGGATAAAACAGGTTTGAAATAATTCCAATGTAAACTATAGGACAGTAAACCAGACATATCGTTTTAAACTGGAGATAAAAAAATATACATAAATAAAATAGTAAAATAAGATATGAATGAACAACACAAATAAAATACGTTACATGTATTTGTTATTGGCTATGGTAGGTTATTGGTTATGCTCACATACTTATTTCCTTTAAAAGTTGGACTGTTGCACTGTTGTAGCTTCAGTGGTTCTCAGGTTAAAGTTACATAGCAGTGAATATAAACAGACTGATTAATGTGAACATTACTGTAAACTAACCTGTGTAAAAGTTTCTCGAATAAATGTAATTGTTTTGGTGGAAGAAGCATGTATCATTTTTTTACCCTGCCCCTCAAAGAATCGGAATAGAGAACCGTTAAGAACCAGAATCGAAAAGTAGAATCCGAATCCGAATCGTGGAAATTCAAACGATACCCAACCATAAACCTCTAACGTGCAATAGACACTTTTCTTTCTGGCAATTATAGTGTGCAATAATCATTTTTAAGTACAAAACATCATCGTTATAACATCTCAAACCTTGTTCTGTTCGATATTTAAATGCTGATAGCCTACTCATTTTTAGTCATGGATGAGTTTTTAGTATTTTTGTTACAAATGTCCTTTTTTACTAGATTCAAGATTGAAAGGTTTTATTATATGCACAAAGCGTAGAAATGGCAATGCAATTATTCTGACCTGAGCTCCTCCAACAATGCGACATATAATAAAATACACAGATACAAAATAAAAAGTAGTGCAAAAAGTCTCTATATTTATATTTCATATATTAGCTTACTCTTAATTGTTGCTGCCTTTTTGACCTGCTATGTCACCTTTGCTCTAACGCTGTACGTGTCCCCATTGCGGGATTATAAAACGAATTCTGATTCTGATGTTTGCCTTTTAATCTGCACTGCCGTTTGCTGTAACATTGTAAATGTCCCCTTATTTCGGAAATTGGTATTTCCCATAGGTCTTGAACGCAGCAGGGGAAGTGGGAGGGGCTTAAAGTGACACCGCAGCAGCAGGTGAAGATCCTCCACCGAGCAGGAGAAGCAGCAGGAAACGCAGCAGAGTTTCAGCAGAAAGAAACCACGGTCACCTGAACAGGTAAGAAGCCCATCAGCACCAGAACCTTAAACTGATCCTGAACCAGTACCAGCTGCTGGTGCTGATATGTGTGAGTGAGAATGACTGTGAGAGAAGGTGAAACTTGTTGGGTTTGAAGCCAGAAGTGTGTGTGGTGCGTGCGTGTGACCCTGATTAAGGTGTGTTTGTTTGAGCTGCACATTTTACTGTTTATTTGTATGTGTGTTTTCATTGCTTATTTCACCTGTAAACTCTACTTTTATTTAAATGTTGATATGTTCAACAATGTTTTTACATTATCACAAATACATTCTTCATCATAAACTTTAAACATTCTTTTTAGGAAAATGCGAAAGTCAAAATGAATGTCTTATGATTTAGTTTTATTATAGATATTGTGCAATTATTTACACCTTTCTTCCAAATGTAGCCTTACATATTTTGTATATGGGCAAACTAAACTTTTAAATAAAGTTATGTGAAGTTGCAGCTAACGATTAAATCCATCTTCTATTCTTCAGATTGTTTACTCTGTTAACTGATTGACAGTTTGGTCTGTAAAATGTCACACATGTAAAAGTGCACCACTATTCCCTGTAGCCCAAAGGGATGCATTAACTTACTTTGTCTGATCAACATTTCAAAATCTAAATATTTAAAGTTAATCATCACTTGGAAAAAGGAGCAAATCATCTGAATTAGGAAACTAATGAGTTTGAGAATTTTTTGCGTTAAATCCATCAAAATAGCCGGTGATTTTCTGTTGACTCGTATATTGAGCTGCAGCGTTTTATGGGTTTAAACCATATTTGGACATTCAATATGAGGTTTCATTTGACTGTTGTAGAGTTTGGAAAATATCTTATTTTGAAGCTACAAAAGAGTTCTGTAAAGCCTAATGTCATAGGCACAATGTTTAAATACGCTAAATCGACTGTTTCATTTTTAAGGTCAAATGGTGTTAAAGATGAACTAGTTCCCATGTTAATTGGTGACCGGCTCACATAGTTCCAAACTTTACTCAGTGAATCTGCTCTTTGAAGCCTACTTCTGTGTTTCCTGCTCAAACAGGGTGTGTATTTCAATCAGTAAGAGGAAAGACACTTTGATTGGATATTGGGAATGATGGGGTTTTATAAAACATCGTGTTGACTTTCCAGCACAACCGCATGTTTTTAACTGAGCTGGCCCTGCCCCCTCCTACCTCGTTCTCTTAACCCAGTGGTGTCCAAACTCTTTTCACCGAGGGCCTCATACAGAAAAATATACGAAGGGCTGGGCCATTCACTAGACTAGAGGTATATCGCCTCATAAGTTCAGTTATAAGTCAGCAAAATCAATCACATGTAGGTAAATGATGCTTGTGAGTGTTGGCAGCTCATCCCTTAAAACAGAAGCTCAGATTGATTATAATCAGGGGTGTATTTCAAGCTTGTAAATAAGTCATTGGGCTTTTGTCTTATCAACTAAGATATGTTAGAAGATGTTTCCAACTTTAATAGACTGAATTTATTTGAGAAGTGGTCTTATTACCACGGGAATTCTACTGTGTAATGTATTCTTACTAGGGCCTGGACTTTAACGCGTTAATTAAGATTAATTAATTACACAAAAATTAACTCGTTAAAAAAATTAATACATTTTAATCTCACTTTAATCGCACTTATTTTTGCACAGCGGAACGTTTCTCACTGGATGAGTTTCAGGCGTACCGATTATACTGGAGCACCAACTAACGTTCATGACTTCAGCATGGGACTTCAAACAACAACAAACCACGGGGAACAATAGTCAAACATGAACGAACAAGCTGATGAGACCGCTTTGGTCGGCCCCGTGGATGGGACATTTTGTTTTAAAAAACGGACGGATGGAAGCGTCGATAAGAGCACGGTTGTGTGCAAATTATGCAAAAAAGAATGTGCATATCACCGCAGCACATCAAGCCTAAAGTATCATCTAAATGCAAAGCATGTAGCAGCTAGCGTGGACGTTAGCCCGACTCCGAGTGCAAGGAACCACACCCTGACCCAACCCACACTCAACCAGGTGACTGGTTTCAGGGCCAGGTGGGGCGGCTGTGGCTCAGTGGGTAGAGTGCTGGACTTCGAATCAGGGGGTAGCAAGTTCGAGTCCCACTGCAGTCAACATGTCGTTGTGTCCCTGGACAAGACACTTCACCCCAAATTGTTCCTGTGGGGATTGTCCACAGTATTCAATGTATGTAAGTCGCTTTGGATAAAAGCGTCTAACAAATGACATGTAATAGTAATAGTAATAAGTAAGTCCACGTCTGAGGAAATAACCAGCTCCCTGGCTCACTGGATTGCACTCGACTGTCGACCACTTGGAGTCAAATCCATGTGAAAATTGCTTCTCACTGTTCTCAGGTCAAATATGTATATTTGATTAAAAATGCGATTAATTTCGATTAATTAATTACAAAGCCTCTAATTAATTTTTTTAATCGAGTCCCGGCCCTAATTCTTACATGTATACTGAAGAAGTGCAATATAAGACAAGTTTCACTTATGGCCGTATTACATTATACTTGTTTAATTTGCTGAGGGCCAATTCAAAATGGTCCGCGGGCCGCATTTGGCCCCCGAGCCGTAGTTTGGACACCCCTGTCTTAATGCTTCCTTTGAACATTAGGGTTGGCCTACACACACACACACACACACACACACACACACACACACACACACACACACACACACACACACACACACACACACACACACACACACACACTGCATTTTTCCCCTTTTTGTGTCTTATTCTTAAAACACAAATCAGGAGATCAGGAAACAGAAAAGGGGAAACGTGTTTTTGTTGCTTAGCTTCTTTTGAAATGTTCCTCTGTCATTGTTGTTTGTTTGTTCTGTGATCTGAAAGCTCACTGTTGACAAGATGTCAGGTTGCTCGAGCAGTGATAGTGATATCATATTACCTGTTTTGCCTCAACAGTTTACATGCATCATTTCATCTGTGTTGCAACACATAAAATGATTATATTCTAGCTTCATTGTATGGTTTTAAAATGTTATAAAATAGTGAAAATGTCCCTCCTTGTTTCTGAAAGTCCAAGGTCGAGTTTTTCAGAGATGTCTTCTGTCAGAAACCCAAAGATATTAAATGTGATATGAAAGTGAGAAAACAAGGACATCTCCTATGGAGGTTTAAATGGCATTCGTTCATTAGCAATATTAGGAGCCGATTGTTCTGCTATTGATTTACTAAATCAATATATTGACTTGGCTCTAAATTGAATAACACCACAACCCACATTATCCAAAATGACTTACTAGATGTATTTTCTTCATTTATTTGTAAATTATTGTTATTGATGCGTGCAGTTGTATTGGTCCTGCATATTTGCTTCAAATAAATATATAAGTTAAACTGTTGGATTTATTTTATTAGTATAAGGTAATAAAACTGGGCAACAAAAAATTAAATCATCTCAATTATAATTTTTTTTAAATATCAATTTGTTTTGATTGACATTTAAATTGATTCAACCCTAACTGGTCTACGAGTACATGGTGCTGCATTTAATCTAGCTTTAATCGTTGTTTAATGTTAATATATAAAACTGTGTCTAGGTGTGATGGCATGTGTTTTATAAGATAATAATAAAATCGATTTTATAAAGCACCTTTCATTGCTAACAGCAATCCCAAGATTAAGATAACATAAGATAACATAAGAAGCAGCATAAAAAGACAAGGCATTGTACATTAGAGAAAATAAAAGACTAGAAATAAACATTCCAAAATGTAAACATCTCAAATAGAAATACAATAGCATTAACAAAGTAGAACATATACATGTTGACATTCACATTTACAGTAACAAAATATAAAGCAGGATATAATGTATACATTAAGTGTGTGAGGAATGGAATATTAAATATTAGATTTAATTTATAAATGTAAAATATATATTCTTTTCTTTTAAAGGTCACATATTATGCAAAATCCTCTTCTTCATGTCTCTTCTACATCAACATGTGTCCCCTCTTCTTCATGTCTCTTCTACATCAACACGTGTCCCCTCTTCTTCATGTCTCTTCTACATCAAGACGTGTCCCCTCTTCTTCATGTCTCTTCTACATCAACACGTGTCCCCTCTTCTTCATGTCTCTTCTTCATCAACACGTGTCCCCTCTTCTTCATGTCTCTTCTTCATCAACACGTGTCCCCTCTTCTTCATGTCTCTTCTTCATCAACACGTGTCCCCTCTTCTTCATGTCTCTTCTACATCAACATGCGTCTCCTCTTCTTCATGTCTCTTCTACATCAACATGTGTCCCCTCTTCTTCATGTCTCTTCTACATCAACATGTAAAGAAGCCAACAAGTAGTCGTAGAAGGGGTGAAATCAAGTACAGTTCACGTTGACTCTGGTGTCCCACAAGGCACTGTGCTGGGTCCATTGCTTTTCTTATGCTACATTAATGACCTGCCGTCACATGTAGCATCTACAGTGCGGTTATTTGCGGATGACTGCCTGCTCTACAGGCCTATTAAAAATGGAAGTGACCTGACTAGCCTTCAGGAATGGGCTAACACTTGGGGAATGTGCTTTAATACTAGTAAGTGCTACATCCTACGAACAAGCAGATCAACTAACCCGCACATTAAAAACTATACTCTATGTGGCCAGGTGTTAAAAGAGGTGACCCACCAGCCTTATCTTGGGGTAGAAATCCATAAGAACCTGAAGTTTGGCCAACACATTGGCCAAATTGTAACACAGGCAAACCGTTCGCTCGGATTCCTACGTCGGAACCTGCGACGCTGTCCCCAGAAACTGAAGGAGACAGCTTTTGTGGCCCTAGTACGTTCTAAACTAGAGTACGCCAGCTCGGTCTGGGACCCCTACACTGATAAAGACAGTAATGTCCTGGAATCAGTACAAAGAAGAGGTGCAAGATTCATTTTTGGAGATTATGAATGGGACAGCAGTGTCACAGAAATGCTCGAGCGGTTGAACTGCGTGGAATTAAGTGAAAGGCGGCGATTGGCTCGTTTGGTTCTCTTCTTCAAGATTGTCCAGAACATCTCAGCCATCGATGCATCGATGTACCTAGAGCCAGTTAGAAGAAGTGCAACCCGCAAAGCCAATTCTTTGAACTTTGAGCACATTTTCGCAATTAGTGACACTCTTAAATACTCCTTCTTTCCGAGAACAATCAGAGAGTGGAATTTGCTACCAGAAGAAGCTGTCATCGCAGAAACCGTGGAGAGCTTCCGGCACATTTTAAGACATTTAGCGGGGATCATCCATCCCCCACTGAGCGTGATACCTCTGGGCTCTGCTCAGTATTAATCCAGATCCAGATCCAGAACAGTCTCTTCTACATCAACATGTGTCCCCTCTTCTTCATGTTTCTTCTACATCAACATGTGTCCCCTCTTCTCCATGTCTCTTCTACATCAACATGTGTCCCCTCTTCTCCATGTCTCTTCTACATCAACATGTGTCCCCTCTTCTTCATGTCTCTTCTACATCAACATGTGTCCCCTCTTCTTCATGTCTCTTCTACATCAACATGTGTCCCCTCTTCTTCATGTCTCTTCTACATCAACATGTGTCCCCTTTTCTTCATGTCTCTTCTACATCAACATGTGTCCCTTCTTCTTCATGTCTCTTCTACATCAACATGTGTCCCCTCTTCTTCATGTCTCTTCTACATCAACATGTGTCCCCTCTGTGGAAAGAGACTCTGAAAGCTTCAGGAACAAAGATTCTCTCTCTTTTTGATCCATTTCTATAAAAACCTGTCTGAAAATGAGCTGATCAGATTTTGACCACTTTATGATGTCATAACGATTTTTTGGCTTGTGTAACCATTAGCCAATCAGCAACCAAGCAAATGTGTGTGTGTTTTTTTGAGGGAGTGTTTGTGCAGAAGCTGCTCTTCTGGTCCCACCACCTCCGGGGAGGGGCTGCAACAGTCTCAACTGACTCACTGTGGATGGATTAAACAACTGTGTGTGTGTGTGTGTGTGTGTGTGTGTGTGTGTGTGTGTGTGTGTGTGACCCCAGTAACAGCTTCATGTTCCACATTTATAGCAGCTAGTAAACCTGTCTTTACTACTAAATAGAAATCCAACCATTCCACCACAGACGGCAATTGCTTTAAAAAAAAGTGTTTTCTGTTTACTAATATTACTTTAATTGTGGAATTGGTGGAGGCAAGTTCTCACCGATAGACTGAAGGTTAATAATCTCATTTCAGAGAGACCAACAGATGCACTCTGAGATCAGAAGGAGGCTTTAGAGTTGTGTTTGCACTCCTCACTGAAATCCCAATGTTTACAGAGGAAGTGCTTAATGCAGTAAACTCACAGTGACATCTTTTCTCTATGACTTGACATAGTGAATATGCAGGAGAGAGGCCAAACTGTGTCGGATCAGCATTCATTCAGCATTAGTGCTGTAGTCGGCAGGAATGTGATGATGTGATGATTACAGCATGACAACAAGATGCTGGTCAAATGAAACCAGCGATGGTTGTCGTTTCCTCACGTCATGAAGTTCTTCACAGCCGTCTGAATGGAAGTCTGAGACCCTAACCAGGGCTATTCACACTGATGCATTCGTGGGTGCTTAAAGGTCTGACACAGCTGGGCCTCTTCCCTTTTTATTCCCTTCCCTCTTCCCCTTTTATTCCCTTCCCTCTTCCCCTTTTATTCCCTTCCCTCTTCCCCTTTTATTCCCTTCCCTCTTCCCCTTTTATTCCCTTCCCTCTTCCCCATATTCGTGTGATTAAAATGTGGGGTTTTATCTACAACCGTGGGTTTAATGCAGTCTGCACTTCACATCAAATGACAAAAACACTTTCAGTTCTCCAAACTCTTCCATCTGATTTCACTGCATGTGTAAATCCCCTTTACCCTTTTTAAAAGAGACCTTGGTCTCTGAATCCATGACAATTATTGTATTTATTGATTTAATAGCAAGCTATGATTTACAATGATGTTGAGATGATGCATCATGTGATACGGCTTCATGGATACTAATGTATTGAGATATGGAGAACACGGCATGAGACTCCCTGTCTAAGCTCAGTGTGGATGTAATAATAATGAACATAGTATTTAGTTATCCGTCTTTGTAGCTGCCAATACAAACACATATAAATAGGAGATTAGTAGGTGACTGTCGCCCCCCCGCCTCAGGTCTGAACATGCTCTCACTCCTCCTTCAGACCAGTTTAACCACTAAACCTGTCGCATATTTACACTCGGTTTCTACTGTGGAAATGAGAAATGCTGCCAAAGTTCACCAACATTCCTGCTGTGTTTCTTGGTTGGGAAAACTCTCCTGCAGTTCATTGTTTCTTTCATTTCTTTTGACATTTCTTTAAAAGTGCTTTTCCACCCACTCGCTGCTTCCTCTTTGTGTAAAGTGAGAATACCATCTCAAGGGAAGAGTCGCTGTCTCACCGCACTGTCACATTTGGTTTCACTTCACTGTGATGTGCATGGCAATATATAGTTTAGTTTCTGTAAAAAAAAACAATATATATAATCAAGGCCCCTCCACTTAGTTAAATTCCTTTTTTATAATTTGTCAAATCGATGTAATTGCTATAGTAAACCGATTTAAATGACAGCTCAAGGAGTTCAGGTTAGCAAGAAGAAATATAAATTGTGCATCTACATCTGCAAATTTTCATTTGTTTTAGTTTTTATTTATATTAAGAAAAACACATTATTTTCAAGTATAGAAACCAAACCGTCTTCTACTGTTGTCTCTGACGTTTTTTCATAAATATTCAAGAAATCAAGATGGAGGCCAGCATGTCTGACAATAAGAAATGTTAGAACATTGGTGTGTGCATAAGTTAAATGAGAACAGGCAAAGTAATTCATAGCTGCTATCATTTCTACCCTTGCCCCACCTGACACAATCATTTTACATTATGCAAATATTGTTTGTGGGTAGGTGTAAAATGGCAAATGTATGGTATTTGTTGTTTATCAATTTTATTTTACGTCATTGATTCCGACCTGGCATTAAAAAAACGTTGTCTCACTGATAACTTTCTATAGACATTCAGGTTTATTTATGTAGCACATTTTGTGCAGCATACTGTAGGTCTTCTTTGTTCTACAGTAATGCAAAACTAAATGCTACAAGTGCTTGTGTACCGCTTTTAAAGTCAAAATTCAGTTGTAAATCTGCTCGAAGATTGTAGGTCAACTTTTTTGAGAGACTCTATGGCCGTTTCTCAATCTTGAGGATGCTGGCTTGGTAGTCGCGTACTTCCAAGTCACTTTCTTCAGAAACGAAGCAAGTATGCTTCCAATCCACGGCTTCGGAAAACGAAGAAGAATGGAACAGGCTAACAAGTGTGCCACTCTCTAACGCAGGGGTGTCAAACTCAATTTCATCGTGGGCCACATTCGCATAAAGGTTGCACTCAAAGGGCCGGTTGTGACGATATAAATATAAAATAATGCATTATATTACATTATTGCCTCTGACTTGGATTATTATCGGATAGGGTAATAACTTAGTAATTAACTACGTCTGAAAGCAGAAGTCCAGGTCTCTTCAGTGCGCATGTCACAAAACGAGATGCATTGTGGGACATGTAGTTTATGGGCAACCTGCTTCTGTAAAGTGGCATGTAACCGGTATAATAAACTTATTATATTCTTTGCAAGCTCTTGCGGGGCCACATAAAATGAAGTCGCGGGCCGGATTTGGCCCCCGGGCCTTGAGTTTGAGACCCCTGCTCTAACGGTTTCAACATAAACTGTACCGAAAATAAATACCTCACGATGTCTATCTAATTATGAACTTGCTTTACTTTCACGGAACACCTTTTTGGTGATAACAAATGTAACAAAGTAACATATTTACCAACACATGTTCTACACCACTACATACTTACATTTAACACGAGAACCGCCGGAGATTTATTTATACCTAAAACCGCCACCAGGGTCAACTTTACCCAGCATTAGAATGCATTGATTTTCAAAGTAAAAGTATTGCTTTAAAAAGAAAGATGGTCCTGTGGTATTGGTATTTTGACAAGCAATTTTGTTAAATTGTTTCGTTTATTAACTACAACATAGGGTTTCGAGAGGAGAGTTTCTGCAGCAGAGTTTGGAGGCAGAAGTTGGAACGAGTCAGAGGAAGGGAGGGCTGAGAGCAAAGGTAGAGGGGGGAGGGAACGAAGGTTGCGGCGGACAGGTGAAGAATGAGAAGAGATTAGTTTGTTATGTTTGGAAAGGGGTAGAGAGAATGAAATGAAGAAGTGATCGGAGGTGTGGAGCGGGTTTACAGAGAGGTTAGAAGTAGTGCAGTTCCTTGAGAATATGAGATCAAGGACATTGCCAGCTTTATGAGTTGGTGGAGACGGAGACAGTGAGAAAGCAAAGGTGGATAAGAGAGATGTTAGTTCGTCTATCTTCCCCGTCTGGAGGTTGAAGTCTCCGAGAAGTACAGCGGGAGGACCAGTTTCAGGGACGTGTGAGAGGAGATGATCTAATTCCTCCAAGAAGTCCCCCAAGGCGCCTGGTGGATGGTAGAGAACAACAATGGTTAATTGTATAGGATGGGTTACTGTGAGGGCATGGAATTCAAAGGTGGAAGGAGTGAAGTTAGGTAGCTTGAAGAGGGAAAAGCTTCATTTGGGAGAGAGCAGGAGACCAGTGCCACTGTCTTTGGTTGTTGTTGCCAAGGAAGCTACGGTGATGCAATAAAAATGACAGACTCAATCTAACCATAATCAGAATCAGAATACCTTTATTAGTCCCACAGAGGGGACATTTGCATAAAAGTATTATCGTATCATATATCAATATCATAACTGACAATTTTGCCTAAAGGGGCTTTACAATCTACACTGCATACGACACCCTCTGTTGTTCGAGCCTCATTTCAGATCAACTTTATGACTTCATATAGCTAAACAAAAAGACAAAACTCAGCATACCTTATTTCAATGTTTTATTTTATCCTCACATGTAACCGTTCAATGCTTCACATCAATGAGATTGTGTTGTTTTCCCTCCCCAGTCTGACCATGAGGTGGCACTTCCTTCCTCTCCTTCTCTCGCTCCTCTCCCTGCTGGTGGAGGGAGATTCAGGATTCAGGATCTGTGCCTACAATGTGGACAACTTCAACTTGGCCAAAGCGTCACAAAGTAGAGTTCTACACACTCTGACACGGGTAGGACACACACACACACACACACACACACACACACACACACACACACACACACACACACACACACACACACACACACACACACACACACACACACACACACACACACACACACACACACACACACACACACACACACACACACACACACACACACACACACACACACACACACACACACACACACACACACACACACCATGTATACATCACTTCAGGGGACATTACATTGACTTGGAGACTTATCATAACCAACACATGCCTAACCCTAACCTACCGAGAGCCAGTACACACACACACACACACACACACACACACACACACACACACACACACACACACACACACACACACACACACCCCAACCATTTTCTGAGAAGCTGAAACATCCTGTTCCCAATGTTTGCCATATTATTGATTTTTAAGTCCTGCTCTATTACATCATTACCATGCTGTCAAAATAAACTGGCACAATACATATTTTATTAACTAAAACAATGATTAAATATTATCTGTGATGTATGAGCTACAGTAAATACAGGTACTTTCAAATCTCATGGACCTTTTTACTGAACTAATGCATAACCTGTAGTCTAATGTTTTAAATTGTATGTGTATTTCTGTCTGCAGGTCGTGGCTCGCTGTGATATCTGTCTCCTGCAGGGGGTGAAGGATCCTGATGGTAAAGCCATTCAAAAGCTTCTAATTTCTGTAAACAGGTAAGGAGAATATTAGTGAAGCAGGTCACTGTGCTTCACTCTCTAGTTTGTAGGAAGGAGCACAAAGCCTTAACGTTTTTATTTTGTCTGTGAAATATTGCCTAATTTTTATTGGCAACAAAAAACACTTGCTGGAGGCAGTGGCAAATTAAGTCATAAAGCACCTTGTATTACATGTTTTAATGACTCAATGATTTACTGATATGTTATACACTTATAAACCATAATTGACAACACGATTTGGATGTAAGGTTTTGAAATATCCCATTAGTTGGTCAGTAGCAGTTTCTATAGGCGCTTTCACACCGGAGTACTTTTCCCAGCAATAGTTCCGATAGTTCCTGAGATTTTGCGTTCACACCAAAAAGATCTGGAACTAGAACTTTTTTTTCGGGAACCTTTTCAGTCCCTGCTAGAGAGGTGGTACTTTCCTGGGGAGGAAAAGGTTCCAATTTCTGATTGGCTGGGCAGATTGCAAACCACGGCCGCTAAAACTCAGAAAAGTTTTGTGAAGCTGCCATTTTATTTGCTCGCATTAGCATTATTAGCATTAGCCCAGCGCACCAATGGAGAGAGACTAACTTATGGCAACAAAAAATAAAACATGGGAGTGATGAGGAGGTGTCGGTGCTTCTGGCGATTTACTCGAAAGGCTTCAGTAGAAACTGCTGGGAGTCTTCCCAGCAGCTTCTACTGAAGTCCACAACTCCAGGGACTTCGGGTGGCAGTATACGCCGTGAAGTCGTTTGCTGCCTGCCATTAAACCCAAAGCAGAAGAAGAAGTGACGTCAGCGGCTTCCTTTGCGTAATCTTCCCTCAGGGACTTGTTCCGGTGTGAACGCGATCTACTGGATAGTTCCGGAACTAAAGATTTCCGGGTAACTAAGTTCCGGGAACTCTTCCTGGGAAAATTACTTGGGGTGTTTCTCAATGTCGAGGAGGCTTGCTTGGTAGCACATGTACCTGCGAGTCAGTTGCTTCAGAAGCGAGGCAAGCATCTTATAGCCTCGGAAAACGAAGAATTGTGGAACAGGCTAAGAGATGTACGTCATATGCGAGGCCCCGCCTTAAATGGACCGCGATTTCCGCCAAAGATTTGGAAATGGGTCTGAGCGCAAAGCATTGTGGGGATTTTAAGACCGCGGAGTCTACACATGTGCAGCCTCGAAATTTCCCGCTACGAAGTACCCCGGCCTCGGTAGAATTCCAAGTATGCTGGACATTGGAACAGTCCTTCGGCGGGACTCAATGACGTAGTATCCTTGAAATAGTGGCTCTGGAGCAGCTTTCCTCGACATTGAGAAAGACCCTTGGTGTGAAAGCGCCTTATGATTACACACTTTTATAAGGATTCATGTTTATTTTTTTTTATTAATTGTTACTAAATTCTGTTTAGAGACAGAGTTAAACAGATGAACGGATTATTTAAACATTAACATTTCACATGACCAGGGCAACAGATTTGAAATTTCCGCACACGATTTGAGAGAAATTAGACTAATGTGCATTGAGAAATATATTTGATTTCAACTCAAGAAAAAGTCAAGGTTCAGAGAACAGATGAAAGCACAAAATATTGTGTAATATATTGTGTTATATAATAAATTGTTTCTCTATTCACGACAAAAGCTGTTAAAAGTGATTTTGCATACAGTACAGCATCACATGTAAAAATCTCTGTAATTATTTTTGAATGTTGACAAAAAATCACAACTTTAACTGCATCAACGTGGTGATCGTTGTGTGTCTGCTGTCTGCCTCCAACAGGGCCACTCAAAGGTACAGTGGATTTATGAGCATGTAGAACTTCATCTAATTACTAATCCTGTTATGTTTAACACTTTATTTTGGATAGTTGACGTTAAGGTACATTTGCAACAAGCTGACTGTCAACAAAATCTGTTTCCACTGGAAGAAAAGTATATGAATTTGTAGGTTTATCAACAAAAATATGGTCTGGCACATTGAATAATCATGATTTTAAAGCATTATTGATGTGCCTGTTGAACCTTAAGGTTAAAGGAACTGCTTCAAAGACACAGACAAGCCTAGCTTAACACAAATATGATGCAAACTGCAAACCTAAAGATGTGGGAGAAGTACTCCGATCTTGTACTTGAGTAAAAGTAGAAGTACTCAGATCTTGAACTTGAGTAAAAGGAGAAGTACCAGAGTGTAGGAATAAAAGTAGCGACAGTAAAAGTAGTCGTTGTGCAGATTGGTCCATTTCAGAATAATAAATATGATATGTTTTATAATGATTGATCATGAAAGTGTTCTCAAAGCTGGTAAAGGTGCAGCTAGTCTGAAGTACTTTGTAGACTGCAGGGTAGCTGGTGGATTTACTCCAGGTGGAACTAAAGTCTGATTTAACACTTGATTATATTTCACATCATCATCGTAACTCAAGGTACAACATTTATGTAGTGGAGTAAAAGTACACTATTTACCTCTGAATTGTAATGGAAGTACAACGTAGCATAACATGGAAAGACTCAAGTAAAGTACAAGTATCTCAAAATGTTACTTAAGTACAGTACTTGAGTAAATGTACTAAGTTACTTTACACCTTTGCAAACCTCAAGCTAAATCAATAGTTAGCACATTCACTTTCCAAGTACCTGGAATGTCACTGGTTTACTTTTACCATATGGTTTATTAAACATTATATTCAAAGAAATGTGAAAAGGAGACATTGTGTTTTAAACCAGCAGTTAGCATTGACACTATTTCATATTTTTGTTTATATTTTATATAGGGCTGCACGATTTTGGGAAAAATCTAATTGCGATTTTTCTGACAAATATTGCGATTGCGATTTGCGATAAATGTTTTTAAGCGACACAACGGAAGTTTATTGTAAAAAGGCCATATCTCCGGCTAGGAAGGTCGTATCAACGTGCTCCCGTCTCTAGCACCCCCGCAGCCCGAGCTACGAGTGAAATAACTAAACTTACATTAAATTGCTTTAAAGTCAAGCTTTAGTTTAAAGTGGACCTATTATGCTATATTGGAAAAATATATTGTAGGGCCATACCTATACAACACATGTCTGTGAAGTTTTTTGCTTAAAATACCAAACAGATCACCCATTGTAGCCTTGCCTCATACTGCTCATACCCCTCTTTTGCAGCCCTGTTAGAGAAACGCGGATTTTGGGTCCTTAGCTTGAAAAAAAAAAAAGAGGAGGCGGAGCTCATGCCTGATCAGAATTCTACCGGAGATAAAGTTAAATTCTGCTGTGATAAAACGCCATCCTGTTCTAAACCACATCAAAGATTATTTCTGAAACAGTATGGAGCTCAAATGCTTTTTCTCTTGTGGGTTTATCACAAGATGAGTTCCTTTTTTTATTTCCTGCTTTTTAAACACATGTGCTTTACAGTACAGGTTAGCTCTGAGTGTTAGCGAGGCTTGCTAATGTAAACAAAGACGAGATTACGTCCAAAACACATCAGGCATTGTTTCTGATGGCAACTTTCTGTGGGTCCGCTGCCGATTTGACGTCAGATCGGCAACAAACCTGTATCCGCTCGTTGTACCCCCGTTTTTCAAAGATTTGGGTACGGAGGAAAAGAGAGGGTTTTATTTTCTGATGCTGCGTGAGTTCCCCGACGCACCGGGGACACATATTTATCACAAATTGCATTTTGCATGATAGGTCCCCTTTAAGATTCACCCTGTAATGGATGTAAAACATGTGATGGAGCATTACTAGCCTGACTCAGATGGTTTGTTTCACCAAACCATCTAGGAAAGCTCCATTGGAAGCCATTTGGAAAGGGCAGGCACTTTCAAAAATACTTGGCAGGTGATTGGATCAATCTGTCTATCACCTTCTATCATGGGCCACTTCTGATTGGTTAACAATGGCTGGTACATGTGGAGCACAGCACTTCTGATTGGTGTGGATGACTGACACACAAGAAAAAAAGAAAAAAGTAAAAAAAAATCGCAGGCTTTGCGCATAATCGCATCATTTAAAATCGCAATTTCGATTTATTATCGATTAATCGTTCAGCCCTAATTTTATATTGACGCAGTGAGTGTAGATAACTTTGCAGAACTGAACAAAACCATGCTTGTTGTTTATAACTCTACTGTCTATTAAACCCAGCTAACTACAGGACCTGACTAGCTTGATAGCAAACAAGATACAACATTTAAATATTTTGATTCAGAAAGGCTAGCAGTTTCCCCCTTCTTTCAGTGTTTGTGCTAAGCTAGGCTAAACAGGCTGCAGACCTACATAACAACATATGCTTTTGTTGAGTCAACTGAGTAGATTTACCAAAATAAAGTGTTACACCTGACTATATCAAAGGGTTTAAATTGGAATTTATTCAAATCAGACGCATGTTTTTTCGGCTTGATTCAGTCAAAAAGCATTATAATATACATTTTACTTCACCTACTATTCACACATTTACGTTAATTTATTCGAAGACATTAGAGTTACTGTGTTGTCAAAAATCCCAGGGAGTTTAATCAGTTTTATTCCATTATAACAAAACATCTAGGAGCACATTTCCAAAAAAAGGACTGTGAACACTGATAGCTCGATGAATTTTGCATAATTTGTCCCACGTCAACTGAACGTAGATGTCAATGTCACTGGCGATATATAATCATACGTTCTTGAAAATGTGACTGCTGTACGAAGACCAAAAAGTAGTGGACCCAATACTAAGCCATGTGGGACACCATATACAGGAAAGTCAGATGATGTGGTTTTTAAAATAA
Organism: Pseudochaenichthys georgianus; assembly: GCF_902827115.2. Lineage (NCBI taxonomy): Eukaryota > Metazoa > Chordata > Actinopteri > Perciformes > Channichthyidae > Pseudochaenichthys > Pseudochaenichthys georgianus. The sequence goes on from NC_047509.1 coordinate 2,961,738, forward strand.
TCAACTATTTTATAACTTGGCAAATTAAGTTTAGTTACAGTTGTTAGAAAGAATTGTTTGGTGTTTGCAGATCACTTTTTAATTTAATTATAATCTAAAATGTAAATAATACTGTGGATATTTATTTATTCGTTTATTTGGCAGGGACATTGCACATTAATGAACACTTAAAACATGAAATGTGCCAAGTGTAAATATAACGGATTTAGCTTTGAGCTACTTTCCATAAGTCCCTCACTTGAGTAAATGAAAATTACAACTATAGCAGTACAAATACATAAAATGTAAGAGTAGAATACCCAAGTATTGATATTGAGGATAAGTCGCTGGCTGTCAATTATCAAACCACTACAAACACTTCAAAATATCCAAAAATAAACTTGTTTCACTGAAATTTTAAGTCAGTATATTTTCAATAAAGGTTGGTATGTACACCAATGTTTTGCTCCACCTTTGAAATTAGCCAATTAAACCCAAAGTATATATCTGGAACAAGGCTTTACTTAAAAATCGGCTGCTTTCTTTCTGGTGATGGCTAACGGGGAACTATGATTTTGTGTCCGTATCCGTCTAAAAATTGTTGGTGAATAATTAAATTGCTTTAGCTAATTGGCTTTTTTAATCGACAAATGCAAGTCTGTTGGTTTCCCTGGGACAATTATGAGGCTATAAACCATGAATCAACTTGGGATAAAAAGCATGATTTCTATATATTTTACTGTAAACCGTCTAAAGCGAGGTTGTTGTGCATGTGTGGATCTGTGGGAAACGTCTTGTCAAACAAAGAGAACATATATATTGATGTAAAAGTACAAGTTCTGCATTCAAAAATCCTACTGAAGTATAAGTCCAGCAGTGTTATAAGATACATTTACTCAACTCAGCGAAATGTCTCTTGAGAGTGATACATTATACGACATAAGTAGACTTCTTTATACACATTTATGTAGTTTAGTCCAATGGTTTATCAACAAAGGAGTCACACGCCTCTAAATTGTATCACACTTTATGGAGTATTAGAATATTTAATTGAAACCATGTGGGAAGTTAAGAGGAGACATTTTTCTTTCTGGATCTGAATGCATTTCATAGACCCAACTAGAACATTTGGTGTTCCCCATTAGGACAAGCATTTGTTTGCAAGAGGTCACAGATTGCGACCAATAACAATCGAACACTTTGTTGTATTTTAAATTCTTATCTTGTGCGCTAAAATCTATCTATCCAAAAATAGATGGATAGATGGATGGACGGGCGGTGGTGGCGAAGTCCATAGGGACTCGGCTTGGCAACTGGAAGGTCACCAGTTCAAGTCCCAGAAAGACCAAGTGCTACCGAGGTGTCCCTGAGCAAGGCACCGTCCCCTACACTGCTCCCCGGGCTGCGTACATAATGGCAGCCCACTGCTCCTAACGCTAGGATGGGTCAAATGCAGAGAAACTATTTTGTTACATAATACCTGTACTACATAATGACAATAAGTTGAATCTTCTTCTTCTTCTTCTTCTTCTTCTAAAAAGTACAATATTTACTCTAAGTGTAGCTTGTTAACCCATTGAGTTGAAGAGCAGCTGGTGAGAGCGATATTATCATGAGTTGCTGTCCTTGCCTTCAGTATCAGCTGATCTTAAATCAGGAGTTTGGTTTGTTTAGATTATATGTTTTTGTGCCTGCAAAACTGAGTATTCTTAAGATGTTGAAATCTGAAATGAATAGTAGGATATGTAGGAAATGGTTTATGTTCTGCATGGTCCACACATACACACAAGCACAATACTATCTGATTTTATGAGTTTTTGAATTGGTTTTGATTGATTTGATTAAGTGTTTAAAAGTCAAATGGCATGTTGACATCTATTAAAAGTCTCCAAATCCCTGTGGGCTTGTGTTCAGAATGGAGGTTTTGGTTCTTTCTCACCAAAATCTGAGCCCTGTCATTTGTGCATATATTGACTGCTGTCTTTGTTGATTTTTGTCATTAATAGTTGATTTTTGTCTCTGTTGTAACAAGGTATGAACATCACAAATACAAGGAAGTATCCAGTAAGAGTCTGGGAAACTCTCCCGCCGACATGCAGCAGTATGTTTTCATCTACAGGTAAGACCAAGTTCAGGTTAAAACCACACCGGAACACCGCTTGTTTCGCCTCGATTTCAATTAAAAAAAGGAAGAAATGAAAAAATTATATCATAAAAACAAACTTCTATGGATGGATAGATGGATAGATGGATGGATGGATAAGTACTTTATTGATCCCAATTTGGGAACATTGTTAAAAACCGATCCATAGAAATATAAGATGTTCATAGCATATGCTCCAAAATCCAATGAGGTAGTACAATAAACATTATGGTAGTGATAAAGTTTGGATTAATTGAAACAGAGAAAAAGGTTTTGAACGGTTCTTTTAATACATATTTCTTTGAGCTATGACAGCAAGTGCATATAACACTTTCCCTTAATTTGTTTTACTTTTGGTATTTTAAATCTTCCAAAGGTTTCTGCTGTGAAGCTTAAGCTTGTCAATATTAAGATTTGAGTCGTAGTCGACCTCTTACTAACCTTGACTGAAGAAAATCACAAAGAAATAAGTGGAACATGTGATAGAAATCGTCTGAAATACCCAATGACCCAATAAGCTCTGGGATAAAAAACGACCACAAAAAACCCCTGAATACACTTGTTGGCGTCCACCAGCGGACAGAGGAGACGGCTGTTTGTGTCCCACGCCAAACAAAAAATCGACTTATTTGTGTTGACTATAGAGTGCCACAGTGACGCGTCCTAAAACCCGGAGGTAAACTCCTTCCGGTTCCTTCCACAAAAACCAATGCAATTTCTCCATAGGATTTTGGAAAATAGCTCAAAATAAGGTCGGTGGTTGAGACACATTGAAGATCACGTTTTGTTCATTCGGACAATCTCCACATGTCTACCCTACTTTTATAATTCAAATCGTAAATCTATCGATTCGATTTATGATTTTTTGTCGAAGGAACCGGAAGTGCTAAAATGCTAGCTTACTTACTCTATTTAACTTGGGTAACAAGTTTGAGTTCACAAGGTTAATAACCATGTGTTCACAATCTGTGGTGGAGATTCATGGTTTTGTCACGAGAACCAATTGTTTGGTTTCAAGTTGATGCCGATATTTGAAAAATCAGTAGCCAAGGTATCGTAGAAGTATTGCAAGGGCTTCAGACGTAATTGTGTTTGGGACACAGTAAACTAAAGCTTCAGCATGTCCTGGTAAATGTACTTTTTTCCGCTTTTAAATTGCTTCAGTGCGACCAACAAATCCATATTGAATTTGGTAGGGCTAGTTACCGTAAGCTGATGACAGTTTTGCACTTTTCAAGCTCTTTCCAGTAATAATTAATTAATTAATTTTACAATGATGAGTTTAATGACATGTTGTAAAAGTGATTTGGCACAACTTGAATGGATACAGTTTTAATAGAAAATAGATTTTAGAGTGGGAATCATCATGACTTTCTAAAGAAAACAGTAAATGGTAAAGAAATAGCGTTTATTAATTATATTATTCAGTTTGTTATCTTGGTATAGACATTGGTATGTTTGGTATTGAGTACGACCTTTCTCCTATAGTGACATCCTTAAGACAACATTTTTTTAAAGTGAACAAGCCATGGGAACATGTTGGTGGGATGTATTACACAAATGAGATTGACTTTAAGATGATGCAAAGACATCTTATACGATCCTTTCAGTGTGTCTGAGAGACTGATATGTCAAATATAAAGAAAATGATAAAAACAGATTCAGATCAGTCTTGTTCCTCGTCTGACAAATCATACTTCTTGTTCTTCTTGTTGTTCTTCTTCTTCTCTTTTCTACATTAAGATCAGGCATGGTGAAAGTGACAGGGAAGCATCAGTACGAGAAGAAAAATTCCTTTGTCAGAGCGCCGTATGCCGTTCAGTTCCAAAGCGATAAAACTGGTCAGTGGACATGAAACATAAAAAAAATATGTTTTCCAACAAATCTAGTTAATTGACAGCTTTAGTACGTGGTGTTAATCGGAACTAAATAATTCATACTATAATTCAAAGGTTTGTAATCCTCTGCGACGAATAATTATATCAATCCAGTCCAAGTTTGAGATGACTACTCTACAAGCCTGAATGATTCATACTTTTATGTGAAATAGATTTTTTTATATATAAGGTTTGTTTTGTTCAAGGGGAACAAAACTCGGAAAGGGACAAATACTGAGCGAAAATTAAATGAGAACAGAGGAAATCAGCAGTCATTGGCAAAATACACTGACCTTTAGCATCATGATGTACGGATTGAATCCAGAATCACACATTTGTTTATTACTTAGTATATTTTCAAATCCCCTTTTCCCCTTCCCATTGTTTTTGTCCTGCAGCAATCAAGAACTTTGTTTTGGTTCCACTGCACACTGATCCCAGTAAGGCTGTTCAGGAGATCGACCGACTGTACGACGTCTTTGAGGAAGTCCGCAAGAAATGGAACAACATGGTGAGAAGATGGGATTTGATATGATCGAACCATGTCAGACTATGAAGGGAATGCTTGTAAACATCAATGAAGATTCAAGGCTTTTATCGTCATTTGTTCATAGCTACAGTGTAGTTATGTCAATGAAAATCTTAGGTCACGGCCTCCTCCAACAGTGCAACACAATACAACAGATAAAATAGTGCAGGTAAATACAAATAGAATAAGTGCAAGAATAGTCTATATACAAGTCATTGGAATATTAGATACATTGATGTGATGTTAGCTATAGCTGTAAGCTGGAAACAACTTGGACTTGTTTGAAGGGGCCCTGTTATTATCTGTGGGGTTTTCCCTCTCCTGTAGTGTGTTCTATAGGTTTGTGTGCATGTAAATGGTCTGCAAAGGCTAAAATCCCAAAGTTCCCTCCGGAGGGAGTTTCTCTGCCACAAACTCCCTGCCTGGAACGCCTCCATTGGACTCCTTCATTTACATCAGGAACCTAACTCACAGACATCACTACGGAAAACTCGTGCTCCTATTGGCTAGCGCTCCAACACATTGTACGTAATAGGCTAAGGGGCAGGACATCTCTAAGAGGTTGACCAATCACAACAGAGCCGGCCAGCTAACCAATCAGAGCAGACTGGGCTCTGGTTTCAGACAGAGGGTGAAAAGAGGTGCTGCAGCACAGTATGAGAAAAATAAAGAGCTTTTTGGACATTAAAGCATGGAGACATGTCCCAGTAGAGACACTGCATACTGATATACACCTGAACATCAGCAGGAGAGGACTCTTTAAAGTAGAGACACTACATACTGATGTACACCTGAACATCAGCAGGAGAGGACTCTTTAAAGTAGAGACACTACATACTGATATACATCTGAACATCAGCAGGAGAGGACTCTTTAAAGTAGAGACACTACATACTGATATACACCTGAACATCAGCAGGAGAGGACTCTTTAAAGTAGAGACACTGCATACTGATATACACCTGAACATCAGCAGGAGAGGACTCTTTAAAGTAGAGACACTACATACTGATATACACCTGAACATCAGCAGGAGAGGACTCTTTAAAGTAGAGACACTACATACTGATATACACCTGAACATGATAGGGCCCTTTAAATGAAATGAAGAACACACTCACCACTAGGTGACGACACAGAGCTGACAATATCTGTGAAATAAAATGAAACATCCTACTGTATATCAAACAACCTCACTTCAGCAAACTTACAACAATGATATGAATCTTTTGTTTTGTAACAAAGACCTTTCTGAACATTAAAGCATGAAGACCTGCTGTCACAGTAGAGACACTAAATATGAATATGAACCTGAAAATGAGCAAAACATGTCCTCTTTAAGTATCACATTTTGTTTGTGTTCGGTATAGAATGTGATGTTCCTGGGAAACTTCCATGCCAGCTGCGCCTACATGACTCGAACGAACAAGAAAGACATCCGACTCTTCACTCGGGCCGGTTTCTCCTGGCTGATCCGAGACAAAGTGGACACCACCATCGGGGAGCACACCAACTGTGCTTATGACAGGTAGGTCTGTGTGTGAGTAAATGTGTGTGTGAGACACAGTCAAAATCAAGTGAAGAAGAAACATAAACGTTCTAAAAATAACTGCTTTCATTTTAAGGCTTACCCTAAGGATGTATTTTAAACAAAGTACATGTATCGATAACATGAGTCAATGAATACAACGGTAAATGAAATGCAACTTTCCTGCCTTCAAGACATGCTGCTCAAAATACTTGACATCTGAAAACAGAATAAGTTCAATGTAGCAGAGAGGGGAAGGGGGAGAGAATAAAGGCACATTTAAGGGACGTTTTTCTATCATTCTGGATGTTTTTTGAATGTTTAATAATGTTTTCTTTTAGCTTACTTATTCTATATTATTTTGTGATTGTGTTTTCTCAGGATCGTGGTATATGGGAAACCCTTTCTGAAGGGCATCACTCCGTTCTCTGCGATAGTCTTCAACTACGTCAAAGAGTTCAAACTCTCCAAGACCTGGGTACGTCTCTCTGTCCTCTTTCCTCTCTTACACATTGTGCATGGCTTGGTGGATGGTAATGTCTTGCTGTCTGTCTACACTTTGGTTCAGACTAAAATATTTCATAAACATCTCATTGTGATTCACTAACCGTTGCCACTTCAGATACTGTAGGTGACATCAGTGAGATACAGTAAATCACTACTTAGTTGTCATTCTTGTTTGCATCTTACTTTTTATAAATACGTTTTATATTTAAAATGTTGCCTTTTATTCAAACAGTTCAGCATTTGTTATTGTTTTAATGCAAAAAGCACACAGTAGCAGGCAGATGGAGATTTTGGTCCAATTCCAAACCACACCCTACCCACTCCCCCTCCGTGATGGAGTGGACTCCGGCTGTGGTCACACTCTCTGCTGAATGAGGCTCCCTTCTTTCAGGTGGAGGGAGTAAATACAGCGGCAAGCTTTGGGACGAACTCCCCTGTCTCAGGCACCAATAGGAAATGCCATCATTTTGTAACAATGGTTTAAAATCAGCATCTCTTGGATTGAAAATAAGAAAAATAAAACTCAAAAGTCTATGTACATTTACACAACTTTAACCGTTTTCTAGACTAGACATGAGTAAATGATCATAATAACCATCAAGTTGTTAACATCTGTTCAGCTCAGTTTATCAATGAATGTTTCTATGGAACTGTTTGTAAACGGCGTGTTTCCTGACGGACACAAACAGCGTTGAGTCCCGTCAGGTAGTGCAGCAGGTGAAGTCAGGTGCCATGCAAACTCGCTGGTGGAGGGCTTGATAACCCACTCCCCCTCCACACTCGTTGGTTTGGAACAGCACTTAATGTGGTGGACCCTCCGCGAGAACACGCAAACGGAGGGGTAGTGTGTAGGGGGTGGTTTGGAATAGAGCCATAGTGTTTTTTTTTTTTAACTCTGTGTTCTGTTGCTTCTGTCTGCCAGGCGCTGGGTGTGAGCGACCACTTACCTGTGGAGGTGAGACTAAAGAGCTCCGCCTCTCTCCTCCAGGCCATCCCCCTCCCGATCCTCATCAGCGTCTCAGCTATCGTGCAGTACTTCCTGTCTGCTCTGTGATCGTCTGCTTCAGTCTTGAGGTGTAAAGCCTTTTTTTTTTAATCCAAACCTGCAAATCAATGCTCTGATTATAAAGAGGGATCTGGTTTATTTTAACAGTGGTTAGAAGTAACACAGATTTCTTTGTAGATGTACTAGTCGTTCCTCTAATTTAGTGTGTCATATGACAAGCAAAGGTAACAGACAAGCCTCGAGAAAAAGAAAATTGAGTGACACATTATTTCATTTTTATATCAAGATAAATTATGATTATTGGGGTGCTCATTTTTATTTTGAAAACCCAATGTATTTACCTTGTTTCTGAAGATATCAGACCTTGTGATATCGTATACCGTTTTTCCAATGTAATGGCTTTTTCTCAAGATAACAAATGTCCCATCCTGTATTGGTCTGCTTCCTTTATTATAAATGTAATAATAGTAATGCAATATAAGATAAAATAACATAATATATTCAGGATGGATGATACAGCAGTTGCGGTTTTTAAACTAGCTTAATGATTGTAAATACTGTATATTGAATTTGAATAACACATTATGCAACTGTTTGGATTTTCCAAATGGCTAATAAGTCAACTTATTATATCAGAGATAATATTTCCTAATACTTTTCTCTGTAAATATTTGGAGTATGTGAGGAAATTGTAAGACTTTTATTGTACTTGAGTTTGTGTGTTTTTAATATTCAGTGAGTTTTTTTTTTTATTTTGAAATAAAATGTTGTCATTACTTGAAACCTGTTGGCTTTTATCGTTACAATATTTACAACTCGTCCTAATTCTTAAAGGGGCCTTATTCTGCTTTTTAGGGTTTTACCTTTCCTGTAGTGTGTTATAAAGGTTTTAGTGCATGTAAATGGTCTGCAAAGGATAAAATCCTTGTTTTCCCTCCATAGAGAGTTTCTCCCTCACACTCTCCCCCCCTGCCTGAAATGCCTCCATTGGACTCCTTTGTTTATTCCAGAACATAGTGACATCACTATCTAACACTCACGCTTCTATTGCTCCAACACATTGTACGTGATAGGCGGGGCGGGACATCTCTAAGCGGTTGACCAATCACAACAGATCAGGTGCATGTTGCAAAACATGTTTCCAGTGGATGAAGGGGGGGGTCTAAAGTCAAAGATGAATCTTGATTGGGCCAAATTTGACCTGGAGTCACCCAAAACAATTCTGCTGTCTCCCCAGACCCGAACACCAAATTATACACTTTTTTTAGAGACCTTCAGACTTGGCAAAAATGGTCAAAATCAGTTATGTAGTGTTTATAGCTGTTGTGGAGGATATCAGGAAGCCTTGTTCCGATAAAAAAAAACTAGAACGTAGTTATTATATCATTTTAACTTGAAACGGGTCACGGGAGACCCGAACACAACGTAAGGGTTAAAGTAGAGGCACTAGATAGTAATATGAACCTGGAAATGATAGGGCCCCTTTTAAAGGAAAATAAGAACACACTCTCACCACTAGGTGACAACACAGAGCTGACATATAAACAAAATGAAAAATCCTACTGTGTATCAAACAAGCTTCAGCAAATGTACTGAAAAGAAAAAGTTATGAATGTTTTGCTTCTGGTGTTTCAAGCAGCCAATGCATTTCACAAATGTTTCTACAATATGAACACTTACTTTAGTAATGTCCTAAAATATTCGATATAATATAAATAAAGTAAGTACATAATATGCAGGATGGCCCATTTCGGATAAAATATAATAATATATGTTCCAGGATTGATACCTGAATGTGCTCATCACTTTGTTGCAGATGATAAAGGTGGAGCTGATAGAAGAGAATTATCGTCCAGGGACTTTATCACAAAATTATATTTTATCTAATGGACTTACCGATAGTTTGTTTTAAAGTTAAATATTCCACTGTTAAGTTTGCGTTTTAGGAAAGTGAGAACATATTTGATTTCAAGGAATTTCAAAAATGTTCAGGGAAAGTAACAGAGAAAATGTAAAATCTTTGAAATAGGTATTGCTTTGACTTCTCTATACTTTACAGCAGGTCCAGCTTCATGTTGAACGTCTGCTTCACTTTACATGTCTTAGTTCACTTTTAAAGTCTCATGCAATACTCACTTTCATATCTCCTGTGTCCGGTGCCTTGCTCAAGGGCACCACGGCCAAGGAGGTGAGACCTCTCCAAGTAGCAGTTGGAGAGGTCTCGACTAACTCCCCTTTTGTGTATTTGCAACTCTCAACATGCCCAGACGTTTAATGATTTTCACCTCATTCTGAAAGCAAGAGGTGAAATGTGCTAAGGTGACGGCCATGTTGGTGACGTGTGTTGTGCGGGACCAGAGATGTAGTTCATTGAGCCGTTTCACACAAAAAAATGTTACTTCACAGTTTTACCACAACTTTGTTTTTCTTGACTTCCAAAATTATCTTTTAAATTGACAAACATCATATGTGTAATTCATGGCACAATTCAAACGGCATCGAAAGATCATTTCTCTCTCGCCATTGACTTCAATACATATTTTTTCGGAAATAAGGTCCCATCGTGTTCCACCGGAAAGGGAGGGACTTCGGCTCTCTATAGCGGGGCGCAGTACGTGAACTCGCCTCGCAGGTGCACACGCCAGGACGGAGTACATCTGACTCGAGACAAAACTTGCTCAAATCCGAGTCCAAGTTGGAGCGTCAATGTACAAGTCAAGTCCAAGTCATCGTGCACGAGAAATCACCAGTCCGAGTTCGAGTCCGCGTCAATCAGTACGCGAGTCGAGTCCCGAAAATCGGCACTTGAGTCTGAGTCCAGAACTCGAGTACTCCATCTCTGCTATCAGCTGACGCCAACAGGCCAGAACAGGGAGACAAAACGCCGAGAGCAGCCGAAGGTTTCAGGCCTGATCTCAGCGAGGTCAAACTGATAAACTGGGTCAAAGTTATGGGCCCAGGAAAATGTTTCCCCAACACCCCCCACACCAGAGACAATCCAGGGAGCGGACATTGAGATTGTGAAATCCTACAAATACCTGGGTGTTCATCTGAACAATAAACTGGGCTGGACTGATCATTCTGCTGCTCTGTACAAGAAGGGACAGAGCAGACTCTTTCTGCTGAGGAGACCGAGGTCTTTCGGGGTGCAGGGGGCACTCCCTTCAGACATTTTATGACTCTGTTGTGGCATCAGCCATTTTCTATGGTGTGGCCTGCTGGGGCTGCAGCATCTCGGCTGCTGACAGGAAGAGACTGAACAGACTGGTACGGAAGGCCAGCTTTGTGCCCAATGTCTCACTGAGAGATATTCACAGCTCCTTCCTTCCTGCAGCGGTCAGACTGTATAACCCTCATGGTCCCTGGTAGACCCCCACACATAACAACAAAGACTATAACACCCCTTGTTGTGCAATACCAATTATGTGCAATATATACCTTGCTTCTATATCTCTCAGAACTGTTACAGGATGTGTGTTTTGTAAATGGTGTAATTTTTGTATCTTTAATATTTGCTATGCATGCTTCTTGTTAACATTAAGCTGTCTTTGGCTCTTTTCTTGCTGTAACAAATGCAAATGTCCCCTCTGTGGGACGAACAGAGGTATTCTGTTTCTGATTCTGATTGGTTGAGTTAAGTTGAGTTATTTTTCAATCGCCTCACGCAATGTTTTTTAAATGTATTATTATTAAACAATTATTTGGCCAAGTCCCATCGAGAATGGAAAACGTATCATCCAATGGAGCCCTGGTCAAGAAACTGGCCTACATGCAAACATTTGAACATGTAAAACAAACACACTGCCTTTATGATGACACCCACATAAACTTTGAAACAAACATGCAGTATCAGCTGTATATGCAAAGGACGAAAAGGGGAACAAAGATGGACTGAGGAATTCGTTGGAAGAGGTCTGCAGGAAGTCAGGCCACAGAACTTTGAATATGCATATGTCTTTAGCACATGAAAGGCCAACTGTAGCTGTGTACATGACAGGATGTATGATGACCTAGAAGAGCATCAGGACTGTTTTAGGCATAAGATAGCTATGTGATTAACATGATGATTCAGCCTCTATGGAGACACACATATGACTGTCATGTTTATTGCTTACGTGGGTCTTAGACAATCTGAACGAAGCATTGAATACTGCTTAAACCGGTATACATGTATCTTGTGACTGTAACTCCCTCTCTTGTATATCAGCGTGTGAAGGACACTGTTCAGGAACTAGTTGATGCTCTGTATGTGATGACTCCTTCCATTCTGGAGAGGATAATAAATACATGGATCCTGATATTGAAGCTGAAGCCGGTGATGAGTGATATTTTTCTAACAAGTTGCATTGATGACCTTTTTGACCTCACAGGTTGCGGTTCAATTCAAAAGATTATCCTATCGTCTTTTCCAAACCACTATTCCTTAACTTCTGAGTTAAACATCAATAGACCTATTTCTAATCTTCCGTTCCTCTCAAAAATTCTTGAGATAGCGGTCGCAAAACAGCGATTATTTAAGTGATTACTTAAAAAACAATGATTTATTTGAAGATTTTCAGTCTGGCTTAGAACACATCATAGCACAGAGACAGCTCCTCGACCATGACATCCTATTGCAAAGACTCGAGCACTTAGTTGGCATACAGGGAACTGCTTTAGGCTGGTTTAGGTCCTATCTATCTGAACGCTGTTATGGAAATCTAGGGCCCAAACACAGCTGGAGAGTACAAGTCAAATGATCAAAAACAAATAAATGGTGAATCAAGCAAAGCTGTCTTTTGGTTATTTATTTGAAGCTTCAAATACACGACATAATAATATATTGTCACCGGTCGGACAGCGTATGGAAAGTCTGCCCGAGAGTGCGCAGAACAATGGGAAAGCAAAGGTTATATAAGGAAAATGAGTGGGAAAGAGAGAAATCTGGATTCACACAGTCGGATTGTTTATGAGACACCCAGTGGCCTTGAGTAGATAGCATAACAGTTCTCAGAGCAGGGAAGTTCGTGTGTGTCTGTGTGAGTCTCTTAGTAGCCAAAGCATCTCTTTGGCCTTGAAGGAGAGGAAGAAGAGATATATAATAATGGTAAGAATATATCAGGAAATAAGAAGCATTTGGTTTAAACATATGAAAGATATAATAAGGATAATAATAGGATGATAATATAAAAATGTCCACTACATTCTCCCCTTTTGATCATACTTGATCAATAGAAAAAAACAAATGATAGGATAGACTGATATAACACATCAATGAATACACTCCATCGCTGGTTTAAGTAAACACATCACAAATATATCATAGAAAACTGGCTGTTTTGTGGAGACAGACTCCAATATAATGTAAGCATAAGAGAGGAGATACACACATGATTATATTGATAAATCGGAATCAGACTCTTCTGATTCTAGCTGATCTATCTTACTGTGGCGCAAAGGATTGTCTTGTAATGGAATAGTAGTATACTGAACGAAAGCTGAGGACACCATGCTAGAAACGCATTTCTTCAGTATTGGGATAATCAAAACAGGTTGTTAAGATGCAGCACGGTGTCAGTGATGTTCTTGGTGGCGTCGGGAATGTAAGTGCAACAGGAGTCACCGATTACATGACACAGGCCACCCTTTGAGGCGAACAAAAGGTCAAGAGCGAATTGGTGGCTGCATGAGCATGTTCCTAGAGGCTATTATGAATGGGGTCAAAGCCTGGAAGCCTTGCGTCCTCTCCTAAGTGAGGTTCTCTAGCCGGACGTGTAAGGTATCTATTTTATGGGCATTGTTTACTGTACCCCACCATGGGAACAGGCCACCCATGAATTTAGCTCCAGCGGACGTCATATCTCTTTTTACCTTGTGGTGGTCGGGGTGTTGGAACTCTGGGTAATGATGTGTCGTGTGCATTAAGGACGTGAGTACAGTGACTGCTGGATTCAAATCCACTAGAGTGCATGTCCCTATCCAAAGGGGAGCCAGAACTTGATAGAGCTTGTTGCCGCACAACCAAACGTAATCTTCTGGCGCGCTAAACCCAGCATCACTGGGCCCAGTTGGAGGGAAATATGTTAACATCAGGGAATGCTACGTTAGAAAGGATTCTCTCAGGGGCACCAGATATGTGACAATACGAGATTTTGTAAGCACCGTCACCGCATGTGTTCCGTAGGATGCGAGTACAACCAGTAGTAGTGCCTAGGAAAAAATAATGGTGGTGTAAGAGACGTTTTGTGGTAACTCTCTGGATGCAGAGGCTGTGTTTCATCCCTCTCAAATGACTGGGTGCACATGGCTGACGGGTTGGTACTTTGCGTATGTGGTGTCAAGCGTGGATGCACGCAAAGAGGAGTCAGACCGATTGCTGCATGGTGGGGGAAGCTGCCGAGCATAACGCCACTCGGTTACGCTGTCTTCACCCTTGATGGGCTTGTCAGAGCCATAAACGCGCAGAGGTGTTCAACCTGGGTCAGAGAGCGCGGACGAACTGGCACGGACATTGATGAGTCCTGGGGGAAAAGGTGCATGCATAACATGACCCATTTGTCCTGCGGCCTGCAAGAATGATCTCAGAGTGTGCCACCAGACGTTACCGGTGATCCCATTACTGGTCTGACCCACATCAATGTTGCTATGGTTATCGCCTATGTATAGATTAAATGTAGATGTACCTATGGATGTCAACAGTGGCGTCAAAGGTTGCTTACGTTTTTCCGGGTCTGAGTTTTGGGCGCGATGTCTATGTAAAATGTGCCACACGGGTCGGCGCCGGATACATACATACAGACAACAAAATAAAATAAATGTGGTTCGCCCTGCTTTCCCCATGTACCTCTTAGATACCTCGATTTTGGCTGACATGCTGTATGCTGAAATGGATACATAAAATATAGGACTAGTCCTAACACAACTATCATGGCAAGTATGCAGAGGAACCATTCTATGAGTGTCCAGGCTCTCCAGTAGCATTCACATTGCTCACGGTTGCGTTGTCGTCTCTCCAGGCGAGCCCTCATCACGAGGGGGAAATGTTCCATGGAGTGTGTGAGTGTATTCTCTCGGTCGATTTCGTGACACGGACCGTCAGACTTCGCACACTGATAACACAAACGAGGAACCAGAGAGCATATGGAACCGCTCAGCTGGCACTCGCTCGTGACACCTTGTGTGTAGTGTGTTTTGGTGTATGTAGTGCAAGTGTGGTGCTGGTGGTGACTAGGACACGTCACTTGCTGTCATCTCTGTTGGTGACTCGGACACGTCACTTGTTGTCATCTGTTGGTGACTTGGACATGTCACTTGTTGTCATCTGTTGGTGACTTGGACATGTCACTTGTTGGTCATATGTTGTGACTTGGACATGTCACTTGTTGTCATATGTTGGTGACTTGGACATGTCACTTGTTGTCATCGGTTGGTGACTTGGACATGTCACTTGTTGTCATCTGTTTCTATCGTTTCTCCTTTCCTGTGACCACGACCTTGCAGTGGCTGGCGTGGACCCATGTAGCTCTCTCGGCGACCTTGACCGCTGTCTGGGTGACGAGAAGCACCTGGTAGGGACCTTGCCAACGATTGGATTTCCAGCTCTTTCTCCGGAAATCCTTGACCAGCACGAAGTCGCCCGGTTGAAGGCGGTGAAGCGGACCAGTGGCAGTCGCTAAAGTGGATGATAGGTTAACACAATATGACAACATAGCATCCTCACACAAAGTTGTGGAGGGAAGAGGACATCCTGGAGCCTTGAGTCCAATCTGTGGAGGAGCCCCAAAAAGGATTTCAAATGGGCTGAGTTGACTCCGTGTTCTTTTCCGCATCCTCATGTACATCAGCACAATGGGCAGAGCTTGTGTCCATGACAGACCTGTGTCTGCACAGCATTTTGTTAGTTTGTAATTTTGCATAATGCAGATTAGCATGCTTCACAGTGCTTTTGAGCTGTTACTGTGAACCCCCTTGTGAACCACTCCTGATTTATAGACTCTAACATCCCCCTTTTGACACATGATCCAACCCATGTGTCAACTTAGCGAAATGAGGGAAAAAATGTCTGGGAAGACATGGATTGGAATTTGGGCCAACCCAAAAACAGCCCCAGCAGCCTTCCATTGAGCCTTCTCAACTGGCGTAGCTAGCTGCTGCATGGAAGTCAGTGATGACATTTTGTCAGTGAAGGAGGGGACAGGGATTTTAACAAATGAGTGTGCGTGAGGTGCGAGAGGAATCAGAGCAGCTGCCTTTGCGGCTGAGTCAGCAGACGCATTTCCTAGGGAAACTGGGTCTGTACTGCTTGCGTGTGCGGCACATTTACAGACTGCAACCTCAGATGGGAGCAGAATGGCGTCTAGTAAGCCTGCAACCAGTGCATGGTTAAGTACTGGTTTGCCATCAGATTTAAGAAATTGTCTACACTTCCAAATAGCCCCAAAATCGTGTACTACCCCGAAAGCATAGCGTGAGTCAGTGTAAATAGTCACGGTTTTGCCTTCTGCAAACGTGCAGGCTTCAGTTAGTGCGATGAGCTCTGCTGCCTGTGCTGAGAGGTGACATGGAAGCGGTCCAGAACGGAGTACAGCAGAATCTGAAACAACAGAAAAAATTGACTTGTTTGAAGGGGCCCTGTTATTATCTGTGGGGTTTTCCCTCTCCTGTAGTGTGTTCTATAGGTTTGTGTGCATGTAAATGGTCTGCAAAGGCTAAAATCCCAAAGTTCCCTCCGGAGGGAGTTTCTCTGCCACAAACTCCCTGCCTGGAACGCCTCCATTGGACTCCTTCATTTACATCAGGAACCTAACTCACAGACATCACTACGGAAAACTCGTGCTCCTATTGGCTAGCGCTCCAACACATTGTACGTAATAGGCTAAGGGGCAGGACATCTCTAAGAGGTTGACCAATCACAACAGAGCCGGCCAGCTAACCAATCAGAGCAGACTGGGCTCTGGTTTCAGACAGAGGGTGAAAAGAGGTGCTGCAGCACAGTATGAGAAAAATAAAGAGCTTTTTGGACATTAAAGCATGGAGACATGTCCCAGTAGAGACACTGCATACTGATATACACCTGAACATCAGCAGGAGAGGACTCTTTAAAGTAGAGCCACTGCATACTGATATACATCTGAACATCAACAGGAGAGGACTCTTTAAAGTAGAGACACTACATACTGATATACACCTGAACATCAGCAGGAGAGGACTCTTTAAAGTAGAGACACTACATACTGATATACACCTGAACATCAGCAGGAGAGGACTCTTTAAAGTAGAGACACTACATACTGATATACACCTGAACATCAGCAGGAGAGGACTCTTTAAAGTAGAGCCACTACATACTGATATACACCTGAACGTCAGCAGGAAGGACTCTTTAAAGTAGAGAACACTACATACTGATATACACCTGAACATGATAGGGCCCTTTAAATGAAATGAAGAACACACTCACCACTAGGTGACGACACAGAGCTGACAATAGCTGTGAAATAAAATGAAACATCCTACTGTATATCAAACAACCTCACTTCAGCAAACTTACAACAATGATATGAATCTTTTGTTTTGTAACAAAGACCTTTCTGAACATTAAAGCATGAAGACCTGCTGTCACAGTAGAGACACTAAATATGAATATGAACCTGAAAAGGAGCAAAACATGTCCTCTTTAAGTATCACATTTTGTTTGTGTTCGGTATAGAATGTGATGTTCCTGGGAAACTTCCATGCCAGCTGCCGCCTACATGACTCGAACGAACAAGAAAGACATCCGACTCTTCACTCGGGCCGGTTTCTCCTGGCTGATCCGAGACAAAGTGGACACCACCGTCGGGGAGGCAAACCAACTGTGGCTTATGACAGGTAGGTCTGTGTGTGAGTAAATGTGTGTGTGGACACAGTCAAAATCAAGTGAAGAAGAAACATAAACGTTCTAAAAATAACTGCTTTCATTTTAAGGCTTACCCTAAGGATGTATTTTAAACAAAGTACATGTATCGATAACATGAGTCAATGAATACAACGGTAAATGAAATGCAACTTTCCTGCCTTCAAGACATGCTGCTCAAATATTGACATCTGAAAACAGAATAAGTTCAATGTAGCAGAGAGGGGAAGGGGGGAGAGAATAAAGGCACATTTAAGGGACGTTTTTCTATCATTCTGGATGTTTTTTGAATGTTTAATAATGTTTTCTTTTAGCTTACTTATTCTATATTATTTTTGTGATTGTGTTTTCTCAGGATCGTGGTATATGGGAAACCCTTTCTGAAGGGCATCACTCCGTTCTCTGCGATAGTCTTCAACTACGTCAAAGAGTTCAAACTCTCCAAGACCTGGGTACGTCTCTCTGTCCTCTTTCCTCTCTTACACATTGTGCATGGCTTGGTGGATGGTAATGTCTTGCTGTCTGTCTACACTTTGGTTCAGACTAAAATATTTCATAAACATCTCATTGTGATTCACTAACCGTTGCCACTTCAGATACTGTAGGTGACATCAGTGAGATACAGTAAATCACTACTTAGTTGTCATTCTTGTTTGCATCTTACTTTTTATAAATACGTTTTATATTTAAAATGTTGCCTTTTATTCAAACAGTTCAGCATTTGTTATTGTTTAATGCAAAAAGCACACAGTAGCAGGCAGGATGGAGATTTTGGTCCAATTCCAAACCACACCCTACCCACTCCCCCTCCGTGATGGAGTGGACTCCGGCTGTGGTCACACTCTCTGCTGAATGAGGCTCCCTTCTTTCAGGTGGAGGGAGTAAATACAGCGGCAAGCTTTGGGACGAACTCCCCTGTCTCAGGCACCAATAGGAAATGCCATCATTTTTGTAACAATGGTTTAAAATCAGCATCTCTTGGATTGAAAATAAGAAAAATAAAACTCAAAAGTCTATGTACATTTACACAACTTTAACCGTTTTCTAGACTAGACATGAGTAAATGATCATAATAACCATCAAGTTGTTAACATCTGTTCAGCTCAGTTTATCAATGAATGTTTCTATGGAACTGTTTGTAAACGGCGTGTTTCCTGACGGACACAAACAGCGTTGAGTCCCGTCAGGTAGTGCAGCAGGTGAAGTCAGGTGCCATGCAAACTCGCTGGTGGAGGGCTTGATAACCCACTCCCCCCTCCACACTCGTTGGATTGGAACGGAAACTAATGTGGCGGACCCTCCACGAGAACACGCAAACGGAGGGGTAGTGTGTAGGGGGCGGTTTGGAATAGAGCCATAGTGTTTTTTTTTTTTAACTCTGTGTTCTGTTGCTTCTGTCTGCCAGGCGCTGGGTGTGAGCGACCACTTACCTGTGGAGGTGAGACTAAAGAGCTCCGCCTCTCTCCTCCAGGCCATCCCCCTCCCGATCCTCATCAGCGTCTCAGCTATCGTGCAGTACTTCCTGTCTGCTCTGTGATCGTCTGCTTCAGTCTTGAGGTGTAAAGCCTTTTTTTTTTAATCCAAACCTGCAAATCAATGCTCTGATTATAAAGAGGGATCTGGTTTATTTTAACAGTGGTTAGAAGTAACACAGATTTCTTTGTAGATGTACTAGTCGTTCCTCTAATTAGTGTGTCATATGACAAGCAAAGGTAACAGACAAGCCTCGAGAAAAAGAAAATTGAGTGACACATTATTTCATTTTTATATCAAGATAAATTATGATTATTGGGGTGCTCATTTTATTTTGAAAACCCAATGTATTTACCTTGTTTCTGAAGATATCAGACCTTGTGATATCGTATACCGTTTTTCCAATGTAATGGCTTTTTCTCAAGATAACAAATGTCCCATCCTGTATTGGTCTGCTTCCTTTATTATAAATGTAATAATAGTAATGCAATATAAGATAAAATAACATAATATATTCAGGATGGATGATACAGCAGTTGCGGTTTTTAAACTAGCTTAATGATTGTAAATACTGTATATTGAATTTGAATAACACATTATGCAACTGTTTGGATTTTCCAAATGGCTAATAAGTCAACTTATTATATCAGAGATAATATTTCCTAATACTTTTCTCTGTAAATATTTGGAGTATGTGAGGAAATTGTAAGACTTTTATTGTACTTGAGTTTGTGTGTTTTTAATATTCAGTGAGTTTTTTTTTTTATTTTGAAATAAAATGTTGTCATTACTTGAAACCTGTTGGCTTTTATCGTTACAATATTTACAACTCGTCCTAATTCTTAAAGGGGCCTTATTCTGCTTTTTAGGGTTTTACCTTTCCTGTAGTGTGTTATAAAGGTTTTAGTGCATGTAAATGGTCTGCAAAGGATAAAATCCTTGTTTTCCCTCCATAGAGAGTTTCTCCCTCACACTCTCCCCCCCTGCCTGAAATGCCTCCATTGGACTCCTTTGTTTATTCCAGAACATAGTGACATCACTATCTAACACTCACGCTTCTATTGCTCCAACACATTGTACGTGATAGGCGGGGCGGGACATCTCTAAGCGGTTGACCAATCACAACAGATCAGGTGCATGTTGCAAAACATGTTTCCAGTGGATGAAGGGGGGGGTCTAAAGTCAAAGATGAATCTTGATTGGGCCAAATTTGACCTGGAGTCACCCAAAACAATTCTGCTGTCTCCCCAGACCCGAACACCAAATTATACACTTTTTTTAGAGACCTTCAGACTTGGCAAAAATGGTCAAAATCAGTTATGTAGTGTTTATAGCTGTTGTGGAGGATATCAGGAAGCCTTGTTCCGATAAAAAAAAACTAGAACGTAGTTATTATATCATTTTAACTTGAAACGGGTCACGGGAGACCCGAACACAACGTAAGGGTTAAAGTAGAGGCACTAGATAGTAATATGAACCTGGAAATGATAGGGCCCCTTTTAAAGGAAAATAAGAACACACTCTCACCACTAGGTGACAACACAGAGCTGACATATAAACAAAATGAAAAATCCTACTGTGTATCAAACAAGCTTCAGCAAATGTACTGAAAAGAAAAAGTTATGAATGTTTTGCTTCTGGTGTTTCAAGCAGCCAATGCATTTCACAAATGTTTCTACAATATGAACACTTACTTTAGTAATGTCCTAAAATATTCGATATAATATAAATAAAGTAAGTACATAATATGCAGGATGGCCCATTTCGGATAAAATATAATAATATATGTTCCAGGATTGATACCTGAATGTGCTCATCACTTTGTTGCAGATGATAAAGGTGGAGCTGATAGAAGAGAATTATCGTCCAGGGACTTTATCACAAAATTATATTTTATCTAATGGACTTACCGATAGTTTGTTTTAAAGTTAAATATTCCACTGTTAAGTTTGCGTTTTAGGAAAGTGAGAACATATTTGATTTCAAGGAATTTCAAAAATGTTCAGGGAAAGTAACAGAGAAAATGTAAAATCTTTGAAATAGGTATTTGCTTTGACTTCTCTATACTTTACAGCAGGTCCAGCTTCATGTTGAACGTCTGCTTCACTTTTACATGTCTTAGTTCACTTTTAAAGTCTCATGCAATACTCACTTTCATATCTCCTGTGTCCGGTGCCTTGCTCAAGGGCACCACGGCCAAGGAGGTGAGACCTCTCCAAGTAGCAGTTGGAGAGGTCTCGACTAACTCCCCTTTTGTGTATTTGCAACTCTCAACATGCCCAGACGTTTAATGATTTTCACCTCATTCTGAAAGCAAGAGGTGAAATGTGCTAAGGTGACGGCCATGTTGGTGACGTGTGTTGTGCGGGACCAGAGATGTAGTTCATTGAGCCGTTTCACACAAAAAATGTTACTTCACAGTTTTACCACAAACTTTGTTTTTCTTGACTTCCAAAATTATCTTTTAAATTGACAAACATCATATGTGTAATTCATGGCACAATTCAAACGGCATCGAAAGATCATTTCTCTCTCGCCATTGACTTCAATACATATTTTTTCGGAAATAAGGTCCCATCGTGTTCCACCGGAAAGGGAGGGACTTCGGCTCTCTATAGCGGGGCGCAGTACGTGAACTCGCCTCGCAGGTGCACACGCCAGGACGGAGTACATCTGACTCGAGACAACACTTGCTCAAATCCGAGTCCAAGTTGGAGCGTCAATGTACAAGTCAAGTCCAAGTCATCGTGCACGAGAAATCACCAGTCCGAGTTCGAGTCCGCGTCAATCAGTACGCGAGTCGAGTCCCGAAAATCGGCACTTGAGTCTGAGTCCAGAACTCGAGTACTCCATCTCTGCTATCAGCTGACGCCAACAGGCCAGAACAGGGAGACAAAACGCCGAGAGCAGCCGAAGGTTTCAGGCCTGATCTCAGCGAGGTCAAACTGATAAACTGGGTCAAAGTTATGGGCCCAGGAAAATGTTTCCCCAACACCCCCCACACCAGAGACAATCCAGGGAGCGGACATTGAGATTGTGAAATCCTACAAATACCTGGGTGTTCATCTGAACAATAAACTGGGCTGGACTGATCATTCTGCTGCTCTGTACAAGAAGGGACAGAGCAGACTCTTTCTGCTGAGGAGACCGAGGTCTTTCGGGGTGCAGGGGGCACTCCTTCAGACATTTTATGACTCTGTTGTGGCATCAGCCATTTTCTATGGTGTGGCCTGCTGGGGCTGCAGCATCTCGGCTGCTGACAGGAAGAGACTGAACAGACTGGTACGGAAGGCCAGCTTTGTGCCCAATGTCTCACTGAGAGATATTCACAGCTCCTTCCTTCCTGCAGCGGTCAGACTGTATAACCCTCATGGTCCCTGGTAGACCCCCACACATAACAACAAAGACTATAACACCCCTTGTTGTGCAATACCAATTATGTGCAATATATACCTTGCTTCTATATCTCTCAGAACTGTTACAGGATGTGTGTTTTGTAAATGGTGTAATTTTTGTATCTTTAATATTTGCTATGCATGCTTCTTGTTAACATTAAGCTGTCTTTGGCTCTTTTCTTGCTGTAACAAATGCAAATGTCCCCTCTGTGGGACGAACAGAGGTATTCTGTTTCTGATTCTGATTGGTTGAGTTAAGTTGAGTTATTTTTCAATCGCCTCACGCAATGTTTTTTAAATGTATTATTATTAAACAATTATTTGGCCAAGTCCCATCGAGAATGGAAAACGTATCATCCAATGGAGCCCTGGTCAAGAAACTGGCCTACATGCAAACATTTGAACATGTAAAACAAACACACTGCCTTTATGATGACACCCACATAAACTTTGAAACAAACATGCAGTATCAGCTGTATATGCAAAGGACGAAAAGGGGAACAAAGATGGACTGAGGAATTCGTTGGAAGAGTCTGCAGGAAGTCAGGCCACAGAACTTTGAATATGCATATGTCTTTAGCACATGAAAGGCCAACTGTAGCTGTGTACATGACAGGATGTATGATGACCTAGAAGAGCATCAGGACTGTTTTAGGCATAAGATAGCTATGTGATTAACATGATGATTCAGCCTCTATGGAGACACACATATGACTGTCATGTTTATTGCTTACGTGGGTCTTAGACAATCTGAACGAAGCATTGAATACTGCTTTAAACCGGTATACATGTATCTTGTGACTGTAACTCCCTCTCTTGTATATCAGCGTGTGAAGGACACTGTTCAGGAACTAGTTGATGCTCTGTATGTGATGACTCCTTCCATTCTGGAGAGGATAATAAATACATGGATCCTGATATTGAAGCTGAAGCCGGTGATGAGTGATATTTTTCTAACAAGTTGCATTGATGACCTTTTTGACCTCACAGGTTGCGGTTCAATTTCAAAAGATTATCCTATCGTCTTTTCCAAACCACTATTCCTTAACTTCTGAGTTAAACATCAATAGACCTATTTCTAATCTTCCGTTCCTCTCAAAAATTCTTGAGATAGCGGTCGCAAAACAGCGATTATTTAAGTGATTACTTAAAAAACAATGATTTATTTGAAGATTTTCAGTCTGGCTTTAGAACACATCATAGCACAGAGACAGCTCCTCGACCATGACATCCTATTGCAAAGACTCGAGCACTTAGTTGGCATACAGGGAACTGCTTTAGGCTGGTTTAGGTCCTATCTATCTGAACGCTGTTATGGAAATCTAGGGCCCAAACACAGCTGGAGAGTACAAGTCAAATGATCAAAACAAATAAATGGTGAATCAAGCAAAGCTGTCTTTTGGTTATTTATTTGAAGCTTCAAATACACGACATAATAATATATTGTCACCGGTCGGACAGCGTATGGAAAGTCTGCCCGAGAGTGCGCAGAACAATGGGAAAGCAAAGGTTATATAAGGAAAATGAGTGGGAAAGAGAGAAATCTGGATTCACACAGTCGGATTGTTTATGAGACACCCAGTGGCCTTGAGTAGATAGCATAACAGTTCTCAGAGCAGGGAAGTTCGTGTGTGTCTGTGTGAGTCTCTTAGTAGCCAAAGCATCTCTTTGGCCTTGAAGGAGAGGAAGAAGAGATATATAATAATGGTAAGAATATATCAGGAAATAAGAAGCATTTGGTTTAAACATATGAAAGATATAATAAGGATAATAATAAGGATGATAATAATAAAAATGTCCACTACATTCTCCCCTTTTGATCATACTTGATCAATAGAAAAAACAAATGATAGGATAGACTGATATAACACATCAATGAATACACTCCATCGCTGGTTTAAGTAAACACATCACAAATATATCATAGAAAACTGGCTGTTTTTGTGGAGGACAGACTCCAATATAATGTAAGCATAAGAGAGGAGATACACACATGATTATATTGATAAATCGGAATCAGACTCTTCTGATTCTAGCTGATCTATCTTACTGTGGCGCAAAGGATTGTCTTGTAATGGAATAGTAGTATACTGAACGAAAGCTGAGGACACCATGCTAGAAACGCATTTCTTCAGTATTGGGATAATCAAACAGGTTGTTAAGATGCAGCACGGTGTCAGTGATGTTCTTGGTGGCGTCGGGAATGTAAGTGCAACAGGAGTCACCGATTACATGACACAGGCCACCCTTTGAGGCGAACAAAAGGTCAAGAGCGAATTGGTGCTGCATGAGCATATTCCTAGAGGCTATTATGAATGGGGTCAAAGCCTGGAAGCCTTGCGTCCTCTCCTAAGTGAGGTTCTCTAGCCGGACGTGTAAGGTATCTATTTTATGGGCATTGTTTACTGTACCCCACCATGGGAACAGGCCACCCATGAATTTAGCTCCAGCGGACGTCATATCTCTTTTTACCTTGTGGTGGTCGGGGTGTTGGAACTCTGGGTAATGATGTGTCGTGTGCATTAAGGACGTGAGTACAGTGACTGCTGGATTCAAATCCACTAGAGTGCATGTACCTATCCAAAGGGGAGCCAGAACTTGATAGAGCTTATTGCCGCACAACCAAACGTAATCTTCTGGCGCGCTAAACCCAGCATCACTGGGCCACGCCAGTTGGAGGGAAATATGTTTAACATCAGGGAATGCTACGTTAGAAATGATTCTCTCAGGGGCACCAGATATGTGACAATACGAGATTTTGTGAGCACCGTCACCGCATGTGTTCCGTAGGATGCGAGTACAACCAGTAGTAGTGCCTAGGAAAAAATAATGTGGTGTAAGAGACGTTTTGTGGTAAACTCTCTGGATGCAGAGGTTGTGTTTCATCCCTCTCAAATGACTGGGTGCACATGGCTGACGGGTTGGTACTTTGCGTATGTGGTGTCAAGCGTGGATGCACGCAAAGAGGAGTTAGACCGATTACTGCATGGTGGGGGAAGCTGCCTAGCATAACGCCACTCGGTTACGCTGTCTTCACCCTTGATGGGCCTTGTCAGAGCCATCAACGCGCAGAGGTGTTCAACCTGGGTCAGAGAGCGCGGACGAACTGGCACGGACATTGATGAGTCCTGGGGGAAAACGGTGCATGCATAACATGACCCATTTTGTCCTGCGGCCTGCAAGAATGATCTCAGAGTGTGCCACCAGACGTTACCGGTGATCCCATTACTGGTCTGACCCACATCAATGTTGCTATGGTCGTTATACGCCTATGTATAGATTAAATGTAGATGTACCTATGGATGTCAACAGTGGCGTCAAAGGTTGCTTACGTTTTTCCGGGGTCTGAGTTTTGGGCGCGATGTCTATGTAAAATGTGTCACACGGGTCGGCGCCGGATACATACATACAGACAAAAAAATAAAATAAATGTGGTTCGCCCTGCTTTCCCCATGTACCTCTTAGATACCTCGATTTTGGCTAACATGCTGTATGCTGAAATGGATACATAAAATATAGGACTAGTCCTAACACAACTATCATGGCAAGTATGCAGAGGAACCATTCTAGGATTGTCCAGGCTCTCCAGTAGCATTCACATTGCTCACGGTTGCGTTGTCGTCTCTCCAGGCGAGCCCTCACCACGAGGGGGAAATGTTCCATGGAGTGTGTGAGTGTATTCTCTCGGTCGATTTCATGACACGGACCGTCAGACTTCGCACACTGATAACACAAACGAGGAACCAGAGAGCATATGGAACCGCTCAGCTGGCACTCGCTCGTGACACCTTGTGTGTAGTGTGTTTTGGTGTATGTAGTGCAAGTGTGGTGCTGGTGGTGACTAGGACACGTCACTTGCTGTCATCTCTGTTGGTGACTCGGACACGTCACTTGTTGTCATCTGTTGGTGACTTGGACATGTCACTTGTTGTCATCTGTTGGTGACTTGGACATGTCACTTGTTGTCATATGTTGGTGACTTGGACATGTCACTTGTTGTCATATGTTGGTGACTTGGACATGTCACTTGTTGTCATCGGTTGGTGACTTGGACATGTCACTTGTTGTCATCTGTTTCTATCGTTTCTCCTTTCCTGTGACCACGACCTTGCAGTGGCTGGCGTGGACCCATGTAGCTCTCTCGGCGACCTTGACCGCTGTCTGGGTGACGAGAAGCACCTGGTAGGGACCTTGCCAACGATTGGATTTCCAGCTCTTTCTCCGGAAATCCTTGACCAGCACGAAGTCGCCCGGTTGAAGGCGGTGAAGCGGACCAGTGGCAGTCGCTAAAGTGGATGATAGGTTAACACAATATGACAACATAGCATCCTCACACAAAGTTGTGGAGGGAAGAGGACATCCTGGAGCCTTGAGTCCAATCTGTGGAGGAGCCCCAAAAAGGATTTCAAATGGGCTGAGTTGACTCTGTGTTCTTTTCCGCATCCTCATGTACATCAGCACAATGGGCAGAGCTTGTGTCCATGACAGACCTGTGTCTGCACAGCATTTTGTTAGTTTGTAATTTTGCATAATGCAGATTAGCATGCTTCACAGTGCTTTTGAGCTGTTACTGTGAACCCCCTTGTGAACCACTCCTGATTTATAGACTCTAACATCCCTCCTTTTGACACATGATCCCACCCATGTGTCAACTTAGCGAAATGAGGGAAAAAATGTCTGGGAAGACATGGATTGGAATTTGGGCCAACCCAAAAACAGCCCCAGCAGCCTTCCATTGAGCCTTCTCAACTGGCGTAGCTAGCTGCTGCATGGAAGTCAGTGATGACATTTTGTCAGTGAAGGAGGAGACAGGGATTTTAACAAATGAGTGTGCGTGAGGTGCGAGAGGAGTCAGAGCAGCTGCCTTTGCGGCTGAGTCAGCAGACGCATTTCCTAGGGAAACTGGGTCTGTACTGCTTGCGTGTGCGGCACATTTACAGACTGCAACCTCAGATGGGAGCAGAATGGCGTCTAGTAAGCCTGCAACCAGTGCATGGTTAAGTACTGGTTTGCCATCAGATTTCAGGAATTGTCTACACTTCCAAATAGCCCCAAAATCGTGTACTACCCCGAAAGCATAGCGTGAGTCAGTGTAAATAGTCACGGTTTTGCCTTCTGCAAACGTGCAGGCTTCAGTTAGTGCGATGAGCTCTGCTGCCTGTGCTGAGAGGTGACATGGAAGCGGTCCAGAACGGAGTACAGCAGAATCTGAAACAACAGAAAAACCCACCCGATTAGTGCCCCCTTGGTCGCGAGAGGCAGACCCATCAACATACAAAATGAGGTCAGCGTTGGTCAGAGAAACGTCTTTTAAGTCCAAACAATAAAAACCCTGTCTGTCTTTTAAGTCCGGTCTAGGTGTGCACCCCATGGAAAGTACGTCAACCGTCTTCAGGCAATGTTCAAACTAAATGAAGTCTCTCCTTTTGAAACATCATGTGTTGAAATAAACACCTGCAGTTCAAAAAATAAAAAAATGAATTGCCTAATATTTTTGTTGTGGAATCAATTAATTTCTTTCTTTAAAGGCAAAAACACGAAAAAGCTAAGAGAAAAACCCTATTGAATACAATATTATTTGGAGCAACTTAATTTATAAATAGTTGAACGGTAAAACAAGTTGGAACTTTTGGAGTAATCAACTTAAACTTGTGTTTATGCTACCAATTATTAAGTAAGTGGTAATTGAAAACACCTCTGATTGCAGAGGAAAAGCCTTCTCCCCTAACCCAAATAACTTTGTTGCTTTACCAACATTTCAATAGAAGTTGTCTTAACTCAATAACCATCGATGCAACCTATTGCCTTGATTTTCTTTGTTAAGCCAATGCATTTGTTGTTAGAGTGTACGTAGACTGGGCCTCCCATATAACCTGGCTGAGCCGATATAAAAACCAATCAGCAAATAACTTTTCAATACATTATTGATTACTATTTTTTAGGTACTTTTAGGTTGGAAGTGAACACTTTTCCTTCACTACATGTATGTAATACCTTTAGTTACTTCACAGATGTGGATGAATGATGTGAAATATAATCAAGTGTTAAATCAGACTTTAGTTCTACCTGGAGTGAATCCACAAGCTACCCTGCAGAATACAAAGCCATTCAAACTAGCTGTACCTTCACCAGCTTTGAGAACACTTTCATGATCAATCATTATAAAACATATCATATATATTATTCTGAAATGGACCAATCTGCACAACGACTACTTTTACTGTCTTTACTTTCACTATATTTTTATAATACTTTTCTACTTTTACTTGAAGAACATTTTGAATGCAGGACTGTTACTGTAACACTCTGGTATTTCTACTTTTACTCAAGTACAATATCTGAGTACTTCTAATTTCACTACAATATCTGAGTACTTATTCCACTTCTGGTAGTGTATTAGTCTGAATTGTAGCTACAAAATCACACAGAGCTGCATAAAAATAGAATAATATGTACACGTGTGTACAATGATTTGTAGGTAATTTTGACTACTCAAGACACCTCACTTATACATCTTCAAAGTATTGGCTTTCAGAATATTAAACTTGTTTCGGCAAATTCAGATGATAAAATACAACTTTGAAGCTTGTAACGGCATAATTACAAGCAGAGAACGGACTAATGTAATGTCACAGCAAGCATAACAACAGCCGTGTGTTATGAACACATACGCAAGAATGACATCATCTGTTGCTTAGTGACTTTTTTAACATTTAGTCTTAACACAAACGTGTGAATGTGTAAGGTTTACCATTATATTCAAATGTGAACAAAAATTGACTGTCTTTGTGTACCGGAACACTGGAAAAAAAAACATTTGAGACATCTATGGCAGTAAATATGTTGCAGAGGCTGGAACTTGGGAAATAATCAGATAAGAATTCCGGACGAGCGTGCATGCACAGCTGCATTTACATCGTAAATCCTGGACAAATCTCCACTCGTCAGGAGGTTTGTCTCTGATCTTTTTGACAGGAAACACTGGAATCGTTACACGGAATAATGACCCCTTGTTTAAGCAGAGAGGTAAACACTGGCCATCAACAGCTTCACGTTTCAATGGGTACGGTACGTGAACGTGGACATTAACCCTACGTCATATCTGTGAGCTGCCCAGAGTGAGTATGGCACATCTGAAAGCGCGGCAGGAAGCTCAGAGATATGAGAATTACCTTATCCTCAACCAACAGCAATGTGCGCAGAACGGCTACGTTCGTGCACATTTTCCTTTGATACACGTCACGTGACATAGAGTACATGACATATTCTGTGTGTGTAGGTGCCTAATCAGTGACTGACTCCCAATCTTTAACGATTGGACCCAAATCCCTCTATCTATCAGTGGGGCCCCCTGGCTAGTGAAATGTGTGGACCGCCCCTGGGATTTGACACAGCTGGTTGTGTCTTGTGTGTGTGTGAGTCTAACAGAGATAGTGCTACCCAGCGAATTCCAATACATTTTTAAATATGAGCTCATCATTCACACATTCTAACAGTAAAACTCTCATCATAGCATTTACACGGATCTTTCAACCACGTTAGCAGTACAATGCAAAATGAGAAGTTTCCACACAGCAGGTGGAAAACCACGTTGATCAGTCAAACGCAACAACTCCTGAAAATCAGGATATGTCAGCAGCCCATTGATACACATTCACCAGTTCTTTATCATCAAATGACACTTTTTTTTTAACCATCGTAGGAGATGGCTGTCGGACTTTAAGACCCTCATTTGTGGAAAAATGAGGTCCAAGCCGAACCGGATAATCAGATCCCTGCCCAGTAAATGTATTGGGCAGACAGATGATAAAATAACTGTTTTTTACTGATGTGGGAAATGGATTACTGTCAACACCGTTATCTCCACTCTGAAGTGGTACAGAAACTTCTCCTTTTCATAAACCCAGCACATGAATAAATCTATCACTAAATTTGCATTCAGGCAAATCTACCCTTTTTTACCACAGAATGTGTAGCCCCAGAATCAACCAAAAATGTGTGGGACATTTCTTAACGCAAACATTCACTGTCATATTTCAAATATGTACCCTTTTTAATTACAGACATGTCCTCTAATTCTTCTAATTTCTCAATAGCATGTATGATGCGTGTGTGTGTGTGTGTGTGTGTGTGTGTGTGTGTGTGTGTGTGTGTGTGTGTGTGTGTGTGTGTGTGTGTGTGTGTGTGTGTGTGTGTGTGTGTCACTTCCCTGGTTTGATGCTGCTGGCTGAATTTCCATCTCGCTCGATTGGGCCCCTTCCTTGCTGTCCCCCTCTGCCTCCACTCCAGTGTTCTGTGAGCAGTCCCATAATCCAATGTTCAACACTTCCACACTTGGAAACATCTTTCTTCAAATGAACGTCTTGCTTCTTGTCCTCTGCCTCTGAAAACCTCCTCTGCCTCTCCCTCGGTATTGTGAGCGGCCAGCATTTTGTTTAGTTTGCGCTGTGTCTGTGAGTCCGTTGAGAAAGGCATTACTGAGGTTTGTTTCCCAAACACCTGCTTGGTCTCCTAGGGCATCGGGTTTGTTTATCCCGCTGTTGTCGAGCTTGGAGTTGACGCTGACTGCATGGCTGGGGCTTGTAGTGGAGGTGGTTGAGGTGTTCCAACCAGATTGCCAGGGTTGTACGCCGGAGGAGGGAAGGGATACCCAGTCGAGGAGAGGTCATTCAGGCCTGCAATGGAAGGACACAGAGATGTCTGGGGTTTACATGTCTTTTGGAAATAATGTATTTCTTTTCTTCACATTCATTTTCAACCTTAATATTTTATTTAATCCCCAAGGCCAACTGCCTTTTTTTACTCCCCTTTTTAATTCCATCTTCACACTCTTGTAATTTATTTGATTTTTAATTTACTCAAAGAACCTCCCTTAGGAAATCCGAACATTTCCGTCCATATATTTAATTTAGACAGACTTTCTTCACCATATTTTGCTCGCATGACATCTACAGTCGGACCCTCAGGAGGCTGTACATACCCCCTCGCCTGCTTTGCCCCCATAGCAAAGTCTTTTAAAGTGTCACCAAAACACTCCGTGTCACCAAAACACTATTTAAAGTGTCACCAAAACACTCCGTGTCACCAAAACACTATTTTTCATCCGTCGATGCTAGATATGCCAAATATCTCTGTTTTCGAGCAGTCCCTCTCCTGATGTCATGGAGTTTTAATTACGTTTAACTTTAAACAATTTAGACTTTGCACATCTCACCGAGTATTGAAAGCCCTTTGAGTTCGTTGGATCTCGTGAAGTCAATCGGTTCCACCCCTCGCGCTGGTCCCCTCGTCCCGTACGTTTTATGTCGGGGTAGAGGAGGATCCAAGATCCCGGAGCTAGCAGCCACCAGCGTCCAGAGGTTTCCCCGATCAAACATACAGAGATCCTGCCGACAACGCCATTTGTTATGGAAATCTAGGGCCCAAACACAGCTGGAGAGTACAAGTCAAATGATCAAAACAAATAAATGGTGAATCAAGCAAAGCTGTCTTTTGGTTATTTATTTGAAGCTTCAAATACACGACATAATGATATATTGTCACCGGTCGGACAGAGTATGGAAAGTCTGCCCGAGAGTGCGCAGAACAATGGGAAAGCAAAGGTTATATAAGGAAAATGAGTGGGAAAGAGAGAAATCTGGATTCACACAGTCGGATTGTTTATGAGACACCCAGTGGCCTTGAGTAGATAGCATAACGGTTCTCAGAGCAGGGAAGTTCGTGTGTGTCTGTGTGAGTCTCTTAGTAGCCAAAGCATCTCTTTGGCCTTGAAGGAGAGGAAGAAGAGATATATAATAATGGTAAGAATATATCAGGAAATAAGAAGCATTTGGTTTAAACATATGAAAGATATAATAAGGATAATAATAAGGATGATAATAATAAAAATTTCCACTACAACGCTCTCAGTTTGTACGTGTCAACGATGAATCTTCCACGCAAACCAAAGTTAGCCATGGAGTGCCACAGGGCTCAGTGCTCGGACCTATTTTGTTCACATTATATATGCTTCCGTTAGGCAATATTATAAGGAATCATTCTGTAAACTTTCATTGTTATGCGGATGATACTCAACTATATTTATCAATCAAGCCTGATGAAATTAATCATCTAAATAAAATTCAAGACTGCCTTAAGGACTTAAAAACGTGGATGACCTTAAACTTTTTGATGTTAAACACGACCAAAACTGAAGTTATTGTACTTGGCCCGAAGAATCTACGAAACAAATTATCTAAAGCTATACTAACTATGGATGGCATTAATTTGGCCTCCAGTGAGATTGTAAGGAATCTTGGTGTTATATTTGATCAGGATTTATCCTTTAACGCCCACATAAAATAAATGTCAAGGACCGCCTACTTCCATCTACGTAACATTGCAAAAATCAGGCATATCTTGCCTCAAAACGATGCAGAGAAACTAGTCCATGCATTTGTTACTTCTAGGCTGGATTATTGTAACTCTTTATTATCAGGGTGTACCAAGAAGTCAGTCAAGTCGCTTCAGCTGATTCAAAATGCTGCAGCTCGTGTACTAACCAGAGTTAGGAAAAGGGACCACATTACTCCTGTTCTGGCTGCCTTACACTGGCTCCCTATAGAACACAGGATAGAATTTAAAATTCTTCTTCTCGCCTACAAAGCCCTTAATGGGCAGGCGCCATCTTACCTTAAAGAACTCATTATACCCTACTGTCCTACTAGGGCATTGCGTTCCAAGAATGCAGGGTTGTTGGTTGTTCCTAGAGTCTCTAAAAGTACAATGGGAGCCAGAGCCTTTTCTTATCAAGCTCCACATTTGTGGAATCAGCTTCCAGTTTGTGTTCGGGAGGCAGACACCCTATCCGTTTTTAAGAGTGCGCTTAAGACCTTCCTTTTTGATAAAGCTTATAGTTAGGGCTGATTAGATTCAGCCCCTAGTTTTGCTGATATAGGCTTAGTTTGTCGGGGGACATCTTACTTCTTCCTTCTCTCTGTCTATACCTGTGTACTCTCATGTTCCGATTAACCCAGCTTCCCCAAATGTCTTTCTTTTTGGTGTCTATATACGCCGGGATCCGGAGTCATGGATGATCCTGCGGTCCTGTGTCCTGGATCGCGAGCCCTGGATCTTGAGTCGTGGCTGTGGTCCTGGATCATCGGTCCTGGATGGATATCCTCGTGGATTCATCTTCCTATTATACACACATGCATTTCCAAACATTTGGACTACCTATGTTGCAAATGTATTATCTTTTCAATTTACACACGGCATCTATTGCACGTCTGTCCGTCCTGGGAGAGGGATCCCTCCTCTGTTGCTCTCCCTGAGGTTTCTCCCATTTTCTCCTTTAAACTGTGGGTTTTCTCCGGAAGTTTTTCCTTGTACGATGTGAGGGTCTAAGGACAGAGGGTCTAAGGACAGAGGGTGTCGTATTGTCATACTGATATTCTGTACACACTGTGAAGACCACTGAGACAAATGTAACATTTGTGATATTGGGCTATATAAATAAACATTGATTGATTGATTGATTGATTGATTGATTGATTGATTGATGAGGAAAACAGTAGATTACCATAAGCGCATGTAGATACTTTGCTCTTTGTGGTGATGATTTATAAACATGAACAACAGTATTACATTAAAATATATAAAACATGTTCTCCTTTCATTTCTAAAAGGGTGGTCGAGTGTATCCTAAACTAAAGGAAGCACTGAAGCTCTTTTCCTGTCATCAGAATCTGATCAGCTCTTATCACGTCTGACACTGAGGAGCTTCTGAGTCATTTCACTCCGTTAGGAACCTTCCCAAGACCCCAGGAAGTGCGCCGGCCGTTGAAGGATCTTTGCGTGGTGGCTGCATTGAAAAACAGTTGTAATTTGGATTTCCTGCTGTGTATCACCAGTCCTACGCCCATATTTCTCTATTTGTCTTTCCTTCTAAATGCATGTGCAAATGTAAGTAAATAAGCCTGATATAATGAACTGTTGTTCCATATCCACTTTGCATTAAGTCAAAAGTGCAGCTAACTAATGCATAATGTTAGTTAATGTTTAACCTAATGTATGTATGTGCAAATGTAAGCAAATAAGCCTGATGTAAAAAAAAACGGTAGGTTCCATATCCACTTTGCATTTTACCTAATGTATAATGTCAACAGCTGCACATCTACAGTCTCATTCCAAAAGAGAGGAACGGGGAAGAGACAAGGATGGAGACAGTTCTTCTGATCATCATCGCTCTTTCAGGTAATTATTATTTTTATTTAAAATATATTATCCCATTAGCAATGTGTAGTACTTTCTATTTTGGTTTCCGTCTGACAATTACTTAAGTTATTTAATTTACAGTTTAACTTCAATGTACTTTGGAGAAGTCGGTTCAGTAGTTGATATTGAATCTGATCAAAGTGTCTGTGTCTCTGCAGGGCTGAGCGCTGTCTCCTCACATGCTGAACGTCAGTACCATTTTGTTTCTGAAGCAAAGAGCATGTCTGAAGCACAGAGCTACTGCAGAGAGAAACACACAGACCTGGCCACTGTAGACAGCATGGAGGTCGTGAAGCTCCTGAACGACATGGCAGGCCAACACAACCAAGTGAGGTCACTCTTCTCTGTCTTTCGATTCAAATGAGTTACATTTATTTTAGAGTTAAATTGAAAAAGGAGAGATTATCACAGAAAGCTAAACCTGTTTTAAAGTCCTATGGAAACCTGAGTATTAAAACAGAGTTGAAAATGTTTTAAGCCAAAGCTATAGCATGAAACCCTGTAATAAAGTGGAAGAGGTTCAGAGTAACAAGGCTGTGAAGGAATGTTGACTTGAGGGGATTCCCTTTAGATCACCACGTACCAAGGCTGGTCTCATAAAGGCAAACCTTCTCTTTATTAAACATACACATGTTCTCAAGCAGCAGCTTTAAAAGCTTCAACAGGATGTACTAAATATAACAATGTCTTGCTTTCAGTCAGCCTGGATAGGGCTGCACGATGAGCGGGACACCTGGAGGTGGTCGATGTCAGACCCAAGCTTCCACGGACCGGGAGAGACGGAGTTCAGACCATGGGGGAATAATCAACCAGATAACGGGCCAATTGACCGATGCGAAATGTTGCATACTGATGGAACATGGTATGATTATGATTGTAATACCAGATACAGGTCGGTCTGCTTTGATGTCAAGGTAAGAATATAAACTTAAAATTAATATTACACATTTAAAATCATATTTTAAGCTTCTGAAATACAATGCATTGATCTTTATCTAACTAGCGGTTCCCAACCTTTTTTCTTTGTGACTTTTTTTTCTTTTGTTAGCAGTTCCACTAAAGACATTTCCCTTTTCACTAAAAATGCTCACATGGTTTCATTTAAAAGATAACGTAAAAGGAAATTATGTATATACCATTTTTTGCAAACTTGTTTCAGAATTGTAGGTACGTTTTACATCTTATACATCTGTGCTAAACAGAATAAGAACAATATAGGATCAATATAATTTGAATGAAGCTTTAACCTGTAACAGAGTATCTTCACATCGTTGTACTCCTGCTTTTACTCAAATATCTGAATATTCCACCACTGATACTACTAAAGTTTATTGCCAACATTCATCTGTTGAAAAACCCCAGAACTACAAATTACAAAGTACACATTTGTGGGATTTAAATGTAATATTTTATATTATAAAGGCATCAATACCACCAGAGATGTGGTATTGCTGTCAGGCTGTATGCCGTGGTGCCTCTTCTCAGCTTCTCTGGGGTCCATTTTCAGGGCCGAATGCAGCATTTGTCCCCATTTATAGCCGCATGACATGGACTGAGGCCCAGAGCTACTGCAGAGAACACAATACGGACCTGGCCAGTGTGAGAAACCTGACAGAGAGCCAGCAGATTGATGATCTGTTACCTGTAGGGGGTTATCGTTATTGGATCGGCCTTTACAGAGACTCCTGGAAGTGGTCCGATGGAAGTTCCTCCTCCTTCAAGTACTGGGCAGAAAATAAACCTGACCTCAGAGCTTTAAAGGTTTGTGTGGCTGCAGATTTCGACAACTCTGGAAAATGGGAGGACTTGGACTGTGGCCTGGAGAAACCATTCATCTGCTACAAATGTGAGTAACATTCACAGCTACGTCAAAGCAAGTGATGATATTGAGTCTGCTGAAAAAGAAGACACCATAAACGTTGTGACTGATGAAGTTTGTTTGTGTTTCTAGCTGTTGTGCCTGTTTCAATGCAAGTGATAAAGGTGAGGGTGGAGAAACCAAACGGTGTGGATCTGAACGACCCCGCTTTTCTGGCTGCGATGTTGGTGGAGGTAAATCATGTTTTCTACTTTGATGCAAAAACATCTCCAGAAAGGAAATTCACATGACATGAGAACAAGAGACGAAAGAGGTAGGAAACACATACATATCTATTAAAGAATAATTAATTCAACAAAAGAAAATGCAGTAAATTAATTTCAATACGAATGAAATGGACCAAGAGGAACATGAATGAAATTCTATATCCATTATACTTTCAATACTTTGGCCACAAATAACAGGACCCAAGCATTTAGTAAGAAGACGTGTAAATATGTGCAGAAGTAAAGAGCAGAAACTTAGCCACATGCCACCAAATGCATTAGGAACATGTACAAATACTATTCCATAACCTGAGGTAAGCCTTTACACTGGAAGACATAAGGGGAACAGCTACCATTTCAGATGAGTGAGCTAAAGAGAGATCATCTGTTTTTACTGGAACGATAATTATAATGAGTTTTTGTGTCTCAGGCGAAAAAGAACCTAAGGGCCCAGGGATTGGACGACAACGTCCAAGTGGCCTGGAGGAAGCAGCCGGATGGACACGTCTTCCACAAGGAGGAGGAGGAGAAGAGGGATGAGCTCTAAAGCTGAATTGCTCTGTGTGATTTTTATCAGAGAAAAGTGCATTTCTTTCCTCAAAGTCCTCGTGTTACAGAATTCAGCTGCAACAATGATCTGAATAATCTATCAGTAGCGAGATAAGATAAGGGTTGTAATGTTTTCTATATGGTTTTGAAGTTAATATGTTTGGGGTATAAATGTTCATGTATCTGCTTGACCTGCGGAAAACTGGATTTATTTTCCTATTTTGTGACTTTTTATATGTTTCTTTCAGATAAAATATAAGACATTTTAAAATAATATTAGATTTAATAGAGGGCAATTCCAGGAAATCTTATTATCAATTAACATGATGACCTCTAATGCATCTTTACAGTCATTTCATACAACAATTTAATTCTTCATTTGAAACTTATATTTTATCCTAAAAATGTGTTGAGCAATTACTCACTGTTATTAATATCTTCAATTGAGTTAAACATTGTGTTTATTGCTCCTTTTCTTTAGGGATGCAAACTTTAAGATATGTTCCTAAAATTGGTGAATCAGCTTCCAGAATATGAAGATGTAATGCTTTTCTCTGTGCTATGTGGTCATAAACTGAATCTCTTCGGGGTTTAATTCCCTCTGGCTGTGGGATATATAACCGGCATTTTACTCTTTTGTGTGACATTTGATAGATTAGATATTATTAGATTATAAATTAAGATACTATTTAAAAAGGATTACCTTTAACGTTCAAACAAATTAAATATCAGTTTTCGTTGCATGTATGTAATGTGAGGATATCTTCAAATAATTGAAATAGAAAATAATTAATTGTATTATTTTCATCCTTATTAAGGATATAAACTTGAAGCAAATGTCCTTAAATTATCTATAACTGTTTTACGTTACCCTTCTGGCAACAAAGCTGAATATTCGCTGGTTCCAGTTTCTTAACTATTATTATAAGATGTGATGTTGTTTTTTGTCATGTATCATCATGAAAGTAATATTCTGTTTTAAAAAGATAATCACGATGCAGAATAAACTATATCCAATAAAGAGATTATTTATTTGAATTATTTATTCAATGATTTCTCACATGTTGGATTATTGGTTATTGGCCAGAATGGTAATTTCCCTGATTTTAGACACTTTTTAGCCAACTGACTCTCAATGTAGATATATAGATATTTGTTCTCCTTTATTCAAGAAAATATATATTTACATCAAACATGATATACACACAACACCTTGAC
Organism: Pseudochaenichthys georgianus; assembly: GCF_902827115.2. NCBI lineage: Eukaryota > Metazoa > Chordata > Actinopteri > Perciformes > Channichthyidae > Pseudochaenichthys > Pseudochaenichthys georgianus. The sequence goes on from NC_047509.1 coordinate 3,000,156, forward strand.
ATCAGGGGTACATAGGTACAGACACAGTACAACACAAAGTAAAAAGTGAACATATATACTGTATAAACTTAGTACATGTACTTTAGCCTGTCGCTTAGGGGCCGGAGATGAGACTTCATGTTTGGGTTTTGGGCCGTCACAATTGGGTGTTATTCACTGTGTGTGCCATAGGGTGTCGCTGTACGATTCCCTATGGCACAGGTATTTAAGGTTTGTTTTGTCACCTGATTGAGGTGTTTTACTCATTTCATGCAGTATTTTGACAGTGTTGTGGATCTCCAAGGAGAACAGATGTATTGTCAGGTTTAGCCTCGGAGTTGATCGAACGATAATTATAATGAGTTTTTGTGTCTCAGGCGAAAAAGAACCTAAGGGCCCAGGGATTGGACGACAACGTCCAAGTGGCCTGGAGGAAGCAGCCGGATGGACACGTCTTCCACGAGGAGGAGGAGGAGGAGGAGGAGGAGGAGGAGGAGGAGGAGGAGAGGGATGAGCTCTAAAGCTGAATTGCTGTGTGCGGCTTTTATCAGAGAAAAGTGTGTTTCTTTCCTCAAAGTCCTCGTGCGACAGAATTCAGCTGCAACAATGATCTGAATAATCAATTCGTTACGATCATTTTGATAGAAGATAGAGAATGTGATGCTTTTCCTTGTTAAATATGAATTTAATATGTTTAGGGTTTTTACTAATTAGTGTATTTGCTTGGCCGGTGGGAGATAATAATACAATGTTTGGCTTTTGTTGACTTTTGATCAAGATTAAATCACCAATAAAAAAAGGACCTTTAATGAAATTTCATACAAAAATATGTTTCTTTATTTGCGTTCTAATTATAGTTTTTTTGTCTCACAATATCTTCAAATGAGTTATGTTGAAAACAGTAACAGGCCGTAGATTTCACACCTAGGCCTTCATAGTGTCTACCTGAATGAATCCACCTCCTAATAGCATTATTATGACGTCACGCTATAGAAGCATTAATATGAAACATTAACGCAGTATAACAGGGCGCTGCATCACAGACAGGTTTCTGATGTAGCGAGAATGAATGCCATTACTAAAGCCAGAACACCGAACAACACAATTCAACAAGCCTCCTTTCACTGCTGCGCCGCACATCCTCTCTAGCAGAAGCAACAATATTTACTCAATAAAATGACAAGAAAATATCAACAATGTTAAATAAAAGTCATTATAGCCGTTACTCACCAATACGTTTGATTATTTGTTCCCAAAAACCATCGTCCTTTCTTTCTTTCTGAAGAGTTCAGTTGCTGTGTTGTTCAGATTACCTGAGGGGTTCAGTTCCAATAATAGGTCCTGTTCTAACGCCATGGAGGCTGATGCTGGAAGTCGAGTCAGTTCAGTCGTATTTCTGTCAAAACACATCGGGGAATATAGGAATGAACAGAGTCCTGCTTCTGACACGGCTCAGTTCTCTTTATCCATGAACCTTCCTAAGAACACCTCAGCCACATCCATCATGCTGCACTTTGTAATGGAGGGTCTGTCCTCTTGTTGGGGGAAATTCAGAAGATCTTTGGTGAGAGATGTTTGGCCGGAATATATGCAAGATCCTGGATGACAAGACGCTTTTTTTTTTAAAGAAAATATAGGTAATGCCTTTTAGCCTATAAAGTGATTTTTGAAAAGTGAGGTTTTGAAATATGAAGCTTTTTTAATTGTAAAGCAGCTCTAAACATTCTGAATGTGTCTCCGTTCATGTTGGTTTGCAGTAAACACCATCAGAGGGTGAACATGGACTTAAGCCTTTGCCGTTAAAGTATAATCCTTTTGAGCAGCTACAACAAAGCGTTTGAAACAGACACAAAGAAAAAGAAAGTTTGTGTAACATTAAAGCATGAACAAATGTTTTACTGGAATATCCAAAGTATGAAGCTGGAAGTTAGTGCAATCATTCTTACCCCCCCGGGGTCTAGCCACTGGTGATGATGCTGAAGATCTGGATCTGATGAGGAGATGGGATGAAGAGGGGATGTGCTGAGGTCTTTGGATTAGCTCTCCTGGCACTGGATGTGATGAAAGGAGGTGGATGGGGAGGAGGCGGGCGGCAGCATGAACACCTGAAATCACAGCTGACTGCAGGAGAGAGGAGAACCATTTTAAAGTTTGGCTGCAGCTCGTTGATTGGCTGCTGGAGAATGAGGTGAAATGTAATAGGTTAAAGAGAATGCCTGTGATGAGCTGATTATATGCAGCTGCGGAGTGAATGTATCCCAGTCTTCCTGAAAGAACTTGCGCTGAGCTTCATTTCAATCTTGAAAAAAAAAGATAAATAACACAAATTTAAATTGCCCCACAAATAATAAATAAACACATGAGCCATATTACAATGGGACATGGGGACACAGCAAATACATGCTGCCATCACATCGAAGTTAGAGGCCTTTGCATATTTAAAACCAGCGCCAAATCTGTAAAATCTGTAAAGTTTTTGTGAAACTACAGAAACAAACTCTCAATGGCCTCCAGTCTGCAGATCACACACATCCATTTGACAAAAGATGTAACAAAGATGTTTCCACTGCCGACAGTCATTATTTCAAACAGTATGAACACATTTAACGCAGAATGCTCATTCATTTGTTTCCCTCCACCACAATGGCTGCCATCGTATGGTCAGATCCTGGGGTGGACCGGTCACTGTTGAAGGCGATATGCATGTCCTTTTGAAGCACATTAAATAATAGATTAGCGCATAAGAGATAATGAATTAGGTAATTGCATACTTTTTAAACTGTCACTCTTAGCGAATTCAGAGCCATTATTACCAGCTGCTAAAGCAACGCTGGTATTGTTTTCACCTATTGAGTCTGCATGTGTGTGTCGTCATGGCAACGTGGTCCTGAAGACACACAGAGGTGCTTTTGAGTACTTTGCCTAGTGTTTAAATGCATGTGGACAGATTTTGTCAATGACAACCGTGCACGTTTTAGTATACCTTCTCATCTGTTTTGCAGGTTCCATATAATATGTGAACTGGATAAGAGAAGAGCAGAAGCCACTTCTCAAATGTTACACAATCCTTTTCCCATGCCATTGCTGTCAACACCTATCCATGCTGAACGCTGCTAAGATATTATTGATTGCTTTTGTCACTGTGCCCATGGATTTTATTTTATTTCAAGATTTTTAATTACGTCGCTAAACTCCTTGAAAAGGTCCTCTTCCTTTTCTCCGAGGTACACGACAAGGCAGCGGATGGCTATAGTTCTCTGCGTACTTCAATTGTATTGTGCTATTTTTGAAAAAGGAAAAAAAGAGAAATGACCTAAATGAATATATTCTGAATGGGTTTCAATGACAACTCTAACTCTAAATAACGATCCTACCTCAAGAAGCATCCTTGATCTGCTTCACCGAGATTTTTAACAAAAAGTGATATCACAATAGTAACCAAAGTATTTTTACTCTCACAGCAGCCTCTACTACTTTGTACCCTCTCACAGAACTATTCACAGTTCAAAGGCTGCTAATTTTGGTCAAACAGCAATTTGCCTATACAGTGCAACTACAAGGCTATCTACTGTATTTAAATTACAAGAGATGACACTCACCTTAAAATGTCCTTTGTATATTTCTATTTGTCTTAACTGTCGGAACCTGTCCAGGCATGTTAAGTGGGAGTGGACTTGAAATCCTTAACTCGAACAATTAAGTTATCAAGCCTATTGCATTACTTACTACAACTTGAATTTAGTTTTAAGTCAATCAACGCAGAAATCCGAGTTTAAATTACACACAATATTAAGTTGATGTGTGCATCGGGTCGGGTACCCGCGGGTGATTCGCGGGTGGTATTTTTTCAAACACTTTTTTCCGGGTTCGGTTCTGGGCAAAACAATGATGTCGGGTCGGGTCGCGGGCGTTGCATAATAAATATATTAAAATAATAATAATTTAGTTTAATGTTTAAATCCTCAGACCTCTCCCCAAAGGGACCGCGCATAATCATAACCTCATCAATCTGCTGCTGAGAAACAAACTACTAATAGTAGTTTAACTACTTCATTTAAAAGTTTACAGTAATTCTGGATAATAAAATGGGAAAAATGCTCTCTGTTCCTCTCCCTCTCCTGACAGCCCGTCAGTCTCGTGCAGCTCGCTGAACCTGTAATAAGCCGACAGTAAAGAAGAAATATATGCATAACTAGTTTAGCTAGTTCCAGAGTAGATAAACTAGCTCAGTGTGTTAGGTCTAACTCTTAGTGTATTTTGCTCCGCTCACCGGTCCGTCACAGCGGCGGAGCTGTAACCCGGAAGAGCTGCGTGTTCTCCGTCAGCAGCAGCTGATCTGATCTCTCTCACGTCCGGTTAGACTTCACTCGCGTTTATGTCCAAATCTATCAGATCTAGCTAGTTCTAGTTAATGATATGACTGCCTGCTTAAACAATAAGCGTTGCTTGGCAACGGCGTGTGGCCGCAAAGTATAGCGCAGCATTATGCATATGTTTATATGAGGGGTCAAAATCCCATGCTCATAAAATGCTCATATATTTATATTAACAGAGTGTAATAACTGCAGTGGCTTCCTGTCACCGAGGATGACAAAGATCCTCAGTGAAGCACAAGCCCATGTTTCTCACTACATTGTAAGTACAACTTATTAAAAAGATCAGTTCAATGCAACTAATTTGCCATGAATTTAGTGGTGGATTGTAAACATTTGAAATGTAGCATTTAAGTGTTTCTCAGTTACAATGTTGTTGTTTTAATAAATCAGACACTGATGGTGCAGCGCTGTACTGTACCTCTTTATATAGGCATTCTTTCCCTAACAAATAGTTTTTGCGCTGATCAGGGGGTGCTTGGCTGCATTTTCTTTTCAAAGGGGGTACATTATTGAAAAAAGTTTGAGAACCACTGCCCTAGTAGACCAACGAGCCACGACAAAAGGCTATTTGTTGGTCTTACCAAGGATAGCCTGCTTGAATGACATCGCAAAACACTTTTCTATTTGCACTATGCCTCAATAAACAAAGCTTGGATGAAAATGCTTCTCTACACAGAAGATAAGCCTTGAACATGTTTTGCCCCAACTCATCACTAGGTTTCTAGAAGGGCACAGTATTGGTCAAATTGTGAAGTACACATAGCTTCCAACTAACTTTTTTTGCTACCTAACCTGTTCCACACCTATTTAGACATCTTGGGCTCGTCCGGGATTTGAACCCAGGACCTCTCACACCCTAAGCAAGAATCATAGCCCTAGACCAATGAGCCATGATAAAAGAAAAAATGTTTTGTCTTCCGCACGATAGCCTACTGAAATGACATCGCAAAACACTTTTCTATTAATTGCACTATGCCTCAATAAACAAAGCTTGGATGAAAATGCATTGCTTCTCTACACAGAAGATGAGCCTTGATCATTTTTTGCCCCAAGTCAACACTAGGTTTCTAGCAGGGCACAGTATTGGTCAAATTATTAAGTACACTTTGCTTCCAACAAACTGGGATCAGTTTAGGTTCCACACCTATGTAGACGTCTCGGGCTCGTCCGGGATTTGAACCCGGGACCTCTCGCACCCTAAGCGAGAATCATACCACTAGACCAGTGGTTCTCAAATGGGGGTACAATGGTGGTACGTTGGAGTAGTGCAGATTTATTTTATGTTAATGAAAACAAGTAATGTATTTAAACAAGTAATGTATTTAAACAAACTACTAATAGTAGATTAACTACTTCATTTAAAAGTTTACAGTAATTCTGGATAATAAAATGGGAAAAAGAAATGGGGTGCTCTCTGTTCCTCTCCCTCTCCTGACAGCCCGTCAGTCTCGTGCAGCTCGCTGAACCTGTAATAAGCCGACAGTAAAGAAGAAATATATTTATAACTAGTTTAGCTAGTTCCAGAGTAGATAAACTAGCTCAGTGTGTTAGGTCTAACTCATAGTGTAGTTTGCTCCGCTCAACGGTCCGTCACAGCGGGGGAGCTGTGATCCGGAAGAGCTGCGTGTTTTCCGTCAACAGCAGCTGAACTGATCTCTGATCTCTCTCTCTCTCGCGCCCGGTTATACTTCACTCTTGTTTATGTCCTAATCTATCAGATCTTGCCAGTTCTAGTTAATGATATGACTGCCTGCTTATCAAAAAGGACCTAAACAATAAGCGTTGCTTGGCAACAGCGTGTGACCGCAAAGTATAGCGCAGCATAGAGTGCCACAATCATAAATCTATAGATCATAAATCTATCGATTACATTTGTGATTCGAAAATTATAAAAGAAGGGTAGACATGTGGAGATTATCCGACTGAACAAAACGTGATCCATCTCTTAATTGTGTGTCAACCACAGACCTTATTTCGAGCTATTTTCAAAAATTCTATGGAGAAATCCCATTGCTCTTTTGTCGAAGGAACCCATGCGCAGCTTACTTCCGGGTTTTAGGACGTGTCACTGTGGCACTCTATTATTCATATGTTTATATGAGGGGTCAAAATCCCATGCTCATAAAATGCTCATATATTTTTCTCTTCATTCCCCACGCCTCAAAATAAATACATAAATAAATAAATAAATAAATATACCAATTTTAGGAAAAGTAACGAAGTTTGAGCAGTGTGGGTTTTATATTAACAGAGTTACACATATTTCAAAACGTGAAGTGTAATAACTGCAGTATAACTTATTAAAAAGATTAGTTCAAGGCAACTAATGTCGTCTTAGTGTTATTGCATGATGTTGAAATTGGTTTGCCATGAATTTATTGATGGATTGTAAACATTTTAAATGTAGCATTTAAGTGTTTCTCAGTTAAAGGTTGTTGTTTTAATAAATCAGACACCGATGGCGCAGCGCTGTACTCTCCCTCTTCACTCTCTCGCTGATCAGGGGGTACTTGGCTGAATTTCTTTTTCAAAGGGGGTACATTATTGAAAACAGTTTGAGAACCACTGCCCTAACAACGAGCTATGACAAAAGGACATGTTTCTGTCTTCCGCACGAGAGCCTGCTTAAATGACAATGCAAAACACTTTTCCACAAATTGCACTTTGTCCTCAATGGCTTCTCTACACAAAAGATGAGCCTTGATCATTTTTTGCCCCAACTCAATACAGGTTTCTAGCAGGGCACAGTATTGGTCAAATTGTGAAGTACACATTGCTTCCAACGAACAATTGTTGATACCAAAACTAAACATGTTCCACACCTAGATGTCTTGGGCTCTTCCGGGTTTTGAACCCGGGACCTCTCGCACCCAAAGCGAGAATCATACCCCTTGGCAGCTGCTTGAGTTCTCAGCCAAATGTATTCCACCAACGAGGAAGAAACGTTACTTCCTTAATGTAGAGATCTTCTAATTTGGTTAGGATGCATCACACTTAAGCTGCACACACACAGCTTCCTGTTGACAGGCTCAGATGGTCATACATGACGCTCTGATCAAGCGCATGGTTTTAGTGTAGCCTACATAAGATAGAGAACTCCTCGGCATCCATCTAGAGTCCTGGACTGGGATGAGGGGAAATGGGAGATGCGTAGTTTGAAGATATCTCTTCATGTGGGTTTTAAAATAAGGTGGCTATTTACAATGTTTCCCACAATAAATAACTTGTTCATGTGCAAATAGGCATTTCCAGTCTTCTCAGCAGGAAACCTTTCCTTGAGTACCTTGGTCCAAGGTATCAATTTTAGCAAACAATGGCAACCTATTCTCCTCATGCTGTGTTTACAGAGAGGTGTAGCAAAGTGCAACTGTAAACTGTAACATGTTTTTTTAAGAAATCAAATGTCTTTATTTTCTTTATTGAACTGAAAATAAATGTTTACGTAATAAACTGCTTTCATTTTTAAGGCTTCTTAGAGAACTAACTAAAGTCTTATTAAGTGTTGATTATATTTCACATCCTTAATCCAAATGTGCAAAGTAACTAAAGGTACAAAATCAATGTAGTGGAGTATAAGTACACAATTTACCTCTGAATCGTAGTGGAGTAGAAGTAAAACAAATTGAAATACTCAATTTAGATACACTCAAAAGTGTAAGACTTACAGTGCTTGAGTACTTCCCACCTTTGACAAGTTATGAGTACTTCTTCCACCTCTGCATACAACAACATATATTTGGTGTCAATACACCATTAACCTTGATGCAAACCGCCGTATAACTCAAAAAAGAAGAAGAAGAAAATACATTTATCAAAATGTGTCGGTGATGTTAACGGAAACCCCGCAGAGTGAGACCTCTTCTCACGGTCCGCCTCCTCTTTGCTCAATGTTTTAGGAAACGTGGCCTTACCTTACCGCAGCATCACTATTGTGGATGAATGAGAAACACCCAGCGGTTCTTCCACCTCTTCCAGCCCGTGTCTCAGCTACAGCACACAGCCCGCTTCTGAACCATGTCTGAGACGGAGCAGATCCCGGAGGCCGTCGCTGCCGTCCTGGAGGCCCTGAACAACACGGACTCCAACGGAACCGAGCAGGCTCTCAACGCGACGGCTAAATTCGTGGCGAGTCCGGAGGGCACCGCGCTGGCGTACGGCAGCCTGGTGTTCATGGCTCTGCTGCCCATCTACTTCGGAGCCCTGCGGTCTGTCACTTGCTCCAAATCAAAGGTAACTTATTCCGGCAGCAGCGATGGAGGATCTCGATGTGTTAACCCGGTGTCTCTTCGGTCAGCTGTTGGCCTCAACCGGTTGGCTGGTGAAAAGCTAACGGCTGGCTAACGGCTTATTTCAAATTGTATTCCTTTAACTGAACGTTGATAAAAGCCGAGGTTAGAGCTAAATAAAGCCTGAAAACGGGGATTAATTTATATGACAAAATAGCAGAAATAAGGTAGAACTAACGTCACAGCTGTAAAGTAGAATCAGCACCACAAGGCCTGAAACACAACACAAATAATCAACAGGTAGAAATAATAACCGTTAAAATGCTAACAGCTGTGACGTTAGTTCTACCTTAATTCTGCTATTTTTGTATTCAAATTAATTACTATTTTGAGGCTTTATTAAGCTGTAGCCTCGGCTTCTATCAGTGTTTAGTTCGAGGAATACTGTTTTAAAATAAAGTAAAATTAACACCACAAGGCCCAAAACACTTAATTCTTATAAAGGAATTAAGGTAGAACTATCGTCACAGCTGTTAATATTTCAACGGTTGATATTTAAACCTGTTGCTTATTTGTTATTCTGTTCGGGGCCTTGTGTTATACTTGTGTTTAACTGTACTTAAGTACACATTTGAGATACTGTACTTTTACTTGAATATTTGAATTTTGTGCTACTTTGAATCGTCTTCTACCCCACTACAATTCAAGAGGTAAATGTTGTACTTTTACTCCCCTCAAGTCTTAAATCAGACATAAGTTCCACCTGGAGTAAATTCACAAGCTACCCTGCAGTATACAAAGTCATTACAACTACCTGCACCTTTACCAGCTTTGAGAACACTTTAATAATAAATAATTATAAAATATCATATACACATCATATATATTATTCTGAAATGGACCAATCTAACAGATCATCAATCATCTGAGCCGGCCCGGCTAAAGTAACTGGATGGCCTACCTGCCTGTCAGCCTTCCATCTGTGACACATTTATCTCGTGCCCTCATTGGTCATGTGCGCGTTCGTGGTGGTTTGGAGGAGGCGGGCTCTGTGAGGAAGTGGCAGATTTTTTCCGGCTGTGTATTTTCAATTCTAGCGCACTCGAGCTGGTTTCTCCAAAATTACCTACCCCACTTTTAAATGTTGATTATATTTTGCATCATATAATTCCAATCTGCAAAGTAGCCTACCTAAAAAAGATATGAAATAAATGTATCGATTACAATTACACAATTTACCTCTGAATTGTAGTGGAGTAGAAGTACAAAGTAGTAAAAACATGTAGATATACACACGTAAAGTACTAGAATCTCAACATTGTACTTAAGTAGTGTACTTGTGTAAATGTTCATGGTAACTTTAGACCACTGCAATTAATTAAATATTGATAAATGTGTGTGAAATAAGACATGCTAGAATGTAGCTGAGCTAGAATGTAGCAATTACACGTGTGTGTGTGTGTGTGTGTGTGTGTGTGTGTACAAGAACATGCGCAGTGTAGCTAGTGTAGTTAGCTTTAGGTTAAAGAACTCCCACATCGTCTTTGCTGCTGGTGGTTTCACTGTGAGATGACTGGCATGTTCTGTGCGTCTGATGGATCAGTCATGATGTAATACAGGCCTGTTGTCATTGATTTAATATGATAGGCTTACACTGAGCAGTGGCATGTAGAGTCACCTTTTAAGAAAAAGCAGAAAAAGCAGAAACCATTAAAACCCATATTGTATATGGTATTATCCCAGATGTGGTTTCAAGATTCAAGGCTTTATTGTCATTTGCACATTAGCTACAGTGTAGATATGGCAATTACAAATATTGGCCACAGGCTCCTCCAACAGTGCAACATATATATATATATATATATATATATATATTATATTTTATATTTTTTTGTTGTATTTTTATATATATAGGACAAATAAAACGGATAAAATATTGCAAGAGAATGTTTTGAGATGTGTAGCTGGGCGTGAATCCGGCTCCTGCACTCCTTTCTTCTTCTCCTCTCTTCATTCTCCCCGTGTCTATTCCCTGGCAAACCTCTCTAATGAATTCAAACTGTTTTCCTCACCGATTTCAACAATGATAGTTTTGCTTCCTGTTGATTTGAATTCTGAGGGTCTTGCTTTCAGTTCTCCTCTTTGTTGCCGATCTGATCCCTGTCTCTTTTTCCTGTCTGTCCGTGCACATCTGTCTGTCCATCCATTCTGTCTGTGTGTCTGTAGGAGCTCGGAGAAAATGAGTACGATTCTGGGTTCAGAGTGAGTATAAGAGCCGCTGAGGGCACCAAATACACACACGGCACTAACACATCAGTTAATAACACTGGAGCTGTTGAACAGTGAGTGATAATGAGGAGTCCCCTCAGTGCCTTGCTACATTCAAATGGCAGACAGTAACACATCACAATCAGGGTTTTTTTCTACGTTTATGTGACTCCAATCTGTTATTTTCGCAATGGAGTGGTGCAGTGATGACAACCCGGAAGCTAGCATCACAAGGGCTAGCAATGGGATTTTGGAATATTGTTAAAAAATAAGATCTGTGGCAAACAAACGTTTATGATTCTTACACGTCCCTAGAAACTACAGCATGGTCACATGACTGCTCCACTTAACTCAAGGCGACACCATTTGATTTTTTGTATTATTACAGAAAATAAGCTCTGTTGCAAAGAAACGTTTATGTAACTTAAATGGATAATCTCTGCATAATGACACCACATCTCAATTTTTGTCGAGAGAACAAGTGCTATGCTAACCTTACGGTACGGCCTACACAAATACTTCGTCCCTGCAGCGATCCATAAACCACATGCAGAATTCACCAGTGATTTGAGCGAAGGGATCATCGACATGGAGCCCTTTTTAATGCAGCGACAAAGATGTATTTTCTCCTTCTGGCCTCTTCTCCTTCCCATCATTTTGCCTTGCGAATCTTCCTTCTTACCTTCCTTCCTTTCCTCTCCTCTGTCCCACTTTCTCTCTCGGGGAGTAGATGGAGGTGACTCTCAAGCTTCTCTCTCAGGGACTTCTGTCAGACTCTCTATCGTTTGTGTCTTTGCTAACAGCAGTATGAGTGTAGCAGGAGGATTACATGGGAGAGTTTCACCTGAGCTTCAGTTGAATTTACGTAATCCTTTTTAAATGTAATGTGTACAGCGACATCATCAGCAAGTGTCTTACCTAAGAACAAAAACATATTTAAAGAGGCCCTTTTGTGCTTTTTGGGGTTTTCCATTTCCTGTAGTTTGTTATATAGGTTTTTGTGCAAGGTAATGGTCTGCAAAGGATAGAATTCCTGTGTTCCCTCCAGAGGGAGTTTCTTTCCTACACTCCTGACCAATCAGAACAGAGCTGGCCAGCTAACCAATCAGAGCAGACTGGGCTCTGGTTTCAGACAGAGGGTGAAAAGAGGTGCTGCAGCACAGACAGTATGATAACAATAAAGAGCTTTTTGAACATTAAAGCATGGAGACATGTAGAGACACTACATACTGATATACACCTGAACATCAGCAGGAGAGGACTCTTTAAAGTAGAGACACTACATACTGATATACACCTGAACATCAGCAGGAGAGGACTCTTTAAAGTAGAGACACTACATACTGATATACACCTGAACATCAGCAGGAGAGGACTCTTTAACGTAGAGACACTACATACTGATATACACCTGAACATCAGCAGGAGAGGACTCTTTAAAGTAGAGACACTACACACTGATATACACCTGAACATCAGCAGGAGAAGACTCTTTAAAGTAGAGACACTACATACTGATATACACCTGAACATCAGCAGGAGAGGACTCTTTAAAGTAGAGACACTACATACTGATATACACCTGAACATCAGCAGGAGAGGACTCTTTAAAGTAGAGACACTACATACTGATATACACCTGAACATCAGCAGGAGAGGACTCTTTAAAGTAGAGACACTACATACTGATATACACCTGAACATCAGCAGGAGAGGACTCTTTAACGTAGAGACACTACATACTGATATACACCTGAACATCAGCAGGAGAGGACTCGTTAAAGTAGAGACACTACACACTGATATACACCTGAACATCAGCAGGAGAGGACTCTTTAAAGTAGAGACACTACATACTGATATACACCTGAACATCAGCAGGAGAGGACTCTTTAAAGTAGAGACACTACATACTGATATACACCTGAACATCAGCAGGAGAGGACTCTTTAAAGTAGAGACACTACATACTGATATACACCTGAACATCAGCAGGAGAGGACTCTTTAAAGTAGAGACACTACATACTGATATACACCTGGACATCAGCAGGAGAGGACTCTTTAAAGTAGAGACACTACATACTGATATACACCTGAACATCAGCAGGAGAGGACTCTTTAAAGTAGAGACACTACATACTGATATACACCTGAACATCAGCAGGAGAGGACTCTTTAAAGTAGAGACACTACATACTGATATACACCTGAACTGAATCTGATGATTCTCTTTTTTAAATTGAGAATTTTGTTTTAAGGAATGCATTTGTATTTTTAGCCGGAATGAGGACATAAGACTTAGGAGGACACTATTTTTTAAAGTACACAAATAAAGCTATGAATGTATAAAGTGTACTTTCGGTTCCCCCCTACAGTATAGTGTTTAGTTTGGTGCTCGAGGTTGTACATGTGAGCAGCTGGTTGTGGAAACAGAAGGATGCTTTTTATTTCCCGGTCCTCTAGTTTGTATAGAGAACGTGTTGTGGGTCCATTGGAAAAGAGGCTGCATGTTTGTATCCTGCTCCTTCAACCTTAGTTGTTTGACCCTTTCAAGATCAATGGGATTCTGTGGGACCAGATTTGTTTTCATTTAACTTGGTGATAATGGTGTTATTAAGAGAAATGATGGTCCTAACCGCGAGAATTACACTCAATAAAGTCTTAATACTTTTAGTTTTACATAAAACATTACACATGGTAAACAAATTAAACTTGTTTACTTGATACATGAAGCTTTACCTGCTGGTGGAAATGATGCCCTAATCATGTATAATAACTACTTTAAGAGTATTTAAGTTTTTGTTTTAGTTGCTTTAACATTTAAATGTGTGTTTCTTGGTTTAACTAACTTAAATGTTGTTTGCATTGTTTTGATGTAACTAGTTGTCCCTTGCATTACACTGAATGCTACAACACCCCTCATTGCTTCCCCTCTTCTCTTTATTTATCTGTTTCTCTCTCTCCTCCCAGAATGCATCAGACATGCCTGAAACGATCACCAGTCGAGACGCCGCAAGGTTTCCATCATCGCCAGCTGCACTCTGTTCGGGCTCTACCTGTTCTTTAAGGTAACACGGGGTTTCCTCAGCCCACCTGCAGGGGTTTCACGTTTTGGAGGTTCAGATAAATGCATGAAATATCTCAAATTCCTACAAAAGACAGCAGTGATGCAACCTGAAAGAAACATTTGGAGAGAAGTGTCTGGCTGATTAAATGTTAGCATAGACTAGAAGTTGTATACACTTCAGTATGCTAGTGCATACTCTAGTATAGTAGTAATTATGTTAGTATAGTAGGGCTGACAACTAGTTTGAAGCCTAATTCATAACGTCTAAATGCTGACCAGGATTTCTTTATTTTCTATTTATTGAGTTTAAACCTTGTATATTCTGCATTAACACATGGCTTATTTATGAATGAATTACAATACATTTTATTATACTATTTGTAAAATTAGTTTCCAGTGCCTAGGTGTTAATTAACACATTCATTACAAATGTAAAAAAAAACCTTACATTTACATTTACATGCCATGTACATTTTATTTATAAAATAATTTCAATTATGAATGACTAAGAAGCAATGCTCTGATTGGCTGACATCCTTTGAATCGATGATTGATTTATGCAGTTCATCCACCGAACCAATGTTTATTTACAGTAAACAATTCTCCAGTCTTTACTGCTACCATTTGTCGGCTCAAACATCAAATCAAACACAGTTGCACAAACAATAAATGACAATATCCCACCAGCTACTCTAATCTGAAATAAAGCTGATGTTTGGGAGTGAAATATTTCCACAATTCCTCAGTCGTGCGTTTCATGAAAAAAAGGAAACCTGTAAAAAACAAGAGCCAGCCTAAGAAAATAAAAAACAGCAGCTCTGTACATGCATACGATTAATAACAGAACGGTTGGCAGATAAAAGGCATGCAAATCCAATTCAATGTCTCCACACTCAGTTGAATGTGTTCTGGCGCAGGTGTTTTTCTCAAGAGTACATCAACATGCTGCTGTCCATCTACTTCTTTTGGCCTGGGCGTGCTGGCTCTTGTCTCACATCATGAGGTAAAGCCACACACACACATACACATACACATACACTAACACACACGCATACTAGATGTTGTGATTAATGACAAATAGAAGCACAGAAAGTCGTTTGAAACGTTTGGAGGATTTATGATTTCTTCCTGTGTGTGTCAGCCCTCTGATGTCCAGGATCTTCCAGCTTCTTTCCCGAACAAACAGTTCCAGCTGCTCTTCACTCAGGGCTCCGAAGAGGCCCAAAGAAGGTGAGACCTGCTGAATAAAGTGTTTAAGGATATTAATGGAGCACTCATTTATCATTTTCATCTTATACTGATGATCAGGAATCTATGATTTGTTTAATTACTTTGATTCCACTGTGATTAGATAACTGGTTCACCCAACCGACAAAAGCAGAGACAGGAAGCACCGATGTACGATACCAATGTTTTGCTGTTGATTGAGGATTTTTTCAGTTGACGTGAAGGATATGCTGATATTACGAGTCGGCTACCAATCGGAAACTCTTGCATTTAAACAGGGATATTGGTAGCTTAGTAAAAGTAGTGTTTATTTCATAATAATAGGAAATATTTTCAACCCGTCTCTTTTTTTGGATTCAAGTCTGACCAAAGCTCCTCTTATCTCTCCGTCTCTCCACAGAAATAGTCAACTATGAGTTTGACACCAAGAACCTGCTGTGCCTGATCATCAGCAGCGTGGTGGGAGTCTGGTACCTGCCAAAAAGGTAACCTTTAAAGAGTTCATATGGAAATCAAAGATGAAAAAGCAGCAGCTGTTATTGTTGGTGACACTCCTGACTCCTGACGAGCTGCACAATGTGGCAGCACTGTTTTACTACCATCATCCTCTTATTGTCCATGTCATTGTATCGTGTTCAAACAATCGTTGTGACTTTATTGTAATATTTTACTAGTTTCAACAATCCAATTTTTGTCTATCCCTTGTAAAGCACTGTAAAGTGCATTTAACTTTTTTTTTTTTAATGCAGTTAATCCCTGTTGCTATGCTAGTAGGCAGGGCACGTGTATTTATATCGCACACTTCAACACAAGGCAATTCAAAGTGTTTTATAAAAACAAAAGCCTTAGATCATAGTGAAAAGCAGAGGTAAAGACTTTATCCTCGACTTTAAAAGATGGGTTGCTGTTTTCTTGGATTTTTTTTTATACAAACGAAATCCTCAAAAACTGGAGTGATACGATCCACTTTCCTGGCGTTAGATCATCAAGAAAGATAATGGTTTATCATCACAGCTCAGACACATCTAACCTGTGTGTGTTCGCAGCACTGGATAGCCAACAACCTGTTTGGCCTGGCGTTCGCTCTGAACGGAGTGGAGCTGCTCCACCTGAACAACGTCAGCACCGGCTGCATCCTGCTGGGGGGGGCTCTTCGTGTACGACGTCTTCTGGGTGAGATTACCTTCCTCACACACATTCACTCACAATTTAAATTGAATAAAAAACACTATAAGGTTCAGCATCTCTAAATAACAGCATTTAAAGGGGACCTATCACGCAAAATGCACTTTTGTACGTCTGTTGACGATGATGAATATGTGTCCCCGGTGTGTCAGGGCACCAAGTGTCAGAAAACACAGCCCTCTCTCTTTTCCTCCATACCCAAAATCTCTAAAAACGGGGCAGCAACGGATCTGATACAGACTGATCCAGATTTGAAAATAGTCTGACGTCAGTGACGAGGTGCTCCGCCTATATGGCCAACTCTCCACCTATCAGGGGAATGAGAGGTTGCGTGGCATGGTAACAGCATGGTAACAGCATGGTAACATGACGCTCGTGCCAGCTGCAGCTCATTTGCCACAGAATCAGCCCTTGCAAAAACAGGGCTGGAATAGAGCGAAATGAGGCATGGCTAAAATGCATGATCTGTTTGGTGTTTTGAAAAAAAAACTTCAGACGTTTATATCGGTATGGCCCTACAATATGTGATTCAAATATAGCATGATGGGTCCACTTTAAGTGTAGTCACAAAATGAGTGATCCTTTTCAGCTCAGATTTTTATTTTGGGCCTCTTACATTTACAGTCATAAAAACCTTACTCGAACTCTTTAAAAACTAAGTGCTCTGATTGGCTGACAGCAAGTAGAGGCTTCTTGTCTTAGCTCCTCCCACCATGTTTTCCATTCATTATTGCTCGACTTGCATCTAAACACATTAAAAGGAAACACACAGAAAGTACTTTAGTTTCATCTCCCACTGGGATAAAAAAAAAGTCTGTATTTCTTTCTTTGTCCCCAGGTGTTTGGGACCAACGTCATGGTAACAGTTGCCAAGTCCTTCGAAGCACCAATCAAATGTGAGTATGTGAGATTGTTCTGAATACCTGCAGGAATATCTCCGAGTACATGAGTCACCGCCTCAGTGCTGCTCACGCTGCTGTGGGTATTAAGAGCTCACAGTGGTCACAACCTGTCTGAGACAACAACAACAACAACAACAACAACACCAACAACAAGAAGCTCATTTCAGACAATGCTTTTATTTATAAAGTTGTATTTCTCTCTCTTTCTCCTCCAGTGGTGTTTCCTCAGGATCTACTGGAGAGAGGACTTGACGCCAGTAACTTTGCCATGCTGGGTCTCGGGGACATCGTCATCCCAGGAATCTTCATCGCTCTGCTGCTGCGCTTCGACGTCAGGTAACGCCGACTCTCCTCATTTTCTTCCCGTCCTTCTTCTGCTTCTTCTTCTCGTGTTAAAACGTTCTCTTTCTTCCTGCAGCCTAAAGAAGCAAAGCAAGACGTATTTCTACTCCAGTTTCCTGGCCTACATCTTCGGACTGGGCCTCACCATCTTCGTCATGCACACCTTCAAACACGCACAGGTATATGAGGGAAGGGGTCAGAGGTCATCCACTATTTATAAAAAAAAAAGAAGGAAAAAAAAGCACATGGTTTTATTATTTTCGGCATAGAAAAGCATCTGAAGCTTAATCTGAAGCACTTGCTGGGATGTTCATGCTCTTCAAAGTGTAATCCAAGAAATGAAAACAATATTTTCAAGGTTATTTGATTTTAAATGTTGGTATTAAAGTTGCCTTACAGACATTTTCCCTATAAGCTATAAAAAAGCTTCAGGAACTAGAAGCTGCAATTAATAAAGTATTCCTTATTAAAAAAGTAATTGACCCATCCGAATACACAAAGCTGTGTAATACAAATTCATAACCAGCTTAAAAAGCAAAAACAAATGAGGTGTTTTTATTCGGCTCAATCATTTGTAGACTCTACATGTGTATCTGCTCTTCAGACATTGAACTTTGTTTAATCTATTTACACGGACTTGTTTACCAAGTGGAAGTGTCAGTCGTGAGTTTCTATTTGACTATAAAGCAACATTCAACGCTACAAAACCCATTTGACTGACCCATTTTTTGTGTGTGTGTATGTGTAGCCCGCTCTGCTGTACCTGGTCCCGGCCTGCATCGGCTTCCCCTGCCTCGTAGCACTGGTCAAAGGAGAGCTCACAGAGTTGTTCAGGTGAGTTACCGTGGCAACCACACATCCAGGGTGGTCATTTGATGTTTGTAGAAGATCAGTCTCACAGATTCAGTTTGGGAGACGTTTGAATCGAGCTGAGACTGATACAAAGAGATTAGACTGAAGCCATTAGGCGCGTTCACACCGCAGTACTTTTCCCAGTAGTTCCGATATAGTTCCGAAAAGGTGCGTTCACACCAAAAGAATCCGGAACTAGAATTTAGTTCATGAGAACCTTTGTACCCCCTTTTCCGTCCCTGCTAGAGAGCAGGGACTTTCATGGGAGAAAAAGGTTCCTATTCCAGCAGCTTCTACTGAAGCCAGTCCCCAACTCCGGGGACTTCCGGCCGGGGACTTTGGGCGGCAGTATACGCCGTGAAGTTGTTTGCGGCCTGCCAGTAAACCCAAAGCAGAAGAAGTGACGTCAGCGGCTTCATTTGCCTAATCCTCCCCAGGGACTTATTCCGGTGTGAACGCGATCTGTACTTAGTTCATGAGAACTAAAGAGTTCTGATGAACGGCAAAGTACTTGGTGTGAAAGCGCCTATTGGTACATAAACCCCACAGCAGTTCATTGTGCTATAGGGCAGTGGTTCTCAAACTTTTTCTGTCAGGCCCCCCCTTTGGAGAAAAAAAAAAGTCGGGGCCCCCCAACACAAATAGTCAGGCTCAGTGGTGGCGCCAGAGATTTCTTTTGGGGGTGCTGTGGGGTAGCTTGACGTTTCATAGAGGGTGCTCAAACATTTAGGGCTTCCCATTAATGTACCGGTCGCTACAGTGGAATTTTCTACTGCAACACTCCCTACGTATATACACAGTGTACCCGCGACTGTTACAATGAAGGCTCGATAATCAGCTCACGGCATATAGGTGTAAGAAGGGGTCAAGTGCTATTTTTATAGGTGGTGTGTGGACCTCACATAGGGGGGTCCGGGGGCAAGCTCCCCCGGGAAGATTTTTAAATATTGAAGTTAAATACATCAATCTGGTGCACTTTGAGAGCAAAATGAAGAGATCTAGATACCTCTCTCAGCACAGAACTGTAAACAGATTTACTTTTTCTTTATGGATATTTTACAAATCACTCCCCTTTTAAACTTTATTCATTTTTTACTGTCATATAGTATTTCATACCTGTTTTTAATTTATTCTCTTATTTTTTTTATAACTATAATGATCATATAAACGTGTGCCTCGGAAATAATTGTTTATATTAATGGTGACCAAAACGTTTGAGACCCACTGAGATAACACTGAGAGAGTCCTTTAGCTCACTGAGCCTCTCAGTCTGACAGGAGAGGACTCTCCTCCACTTTGTTGTTGAAAAAACTCCTTATATCCGTTAGCGTAGCTCGCTAGCACCAGAAGCTAACAACAACGATCTCCGGTACCGGTGCGCTCTCCTGGGGGGGGCGCGCCCCCCACTTTGAGAATCACTGCTATAGGGTGACCAGATGTCCCGCTTGACAGTTCACGCGTCGACATTTACATGTCCCACATTGTCCCACACAAACATACTCTCTGTCCCACTTGTGGCTTTCTGGCACCTGGTCACCCTAGCTATATAACAGGTTTGCGGAATAACTGGGTATTTAGTCTAAACTTTGTTTGTACCGTTGTTCATGTTATCTGATGATGGTAAACATGTCCTGAAATATCAAAAAATGTAGGGGTTTGCATTTCTTGGTTTGAGTACTAAAACATTTACATCTATAACGGTACGTCCACACAGCGGCTTTGGAAAAAGCTTGCCGACGGGCGTGTCTGAAGCTCGACCAACAACCAATCACATGAATCTCCCGCCCCTGACACACAAGCAGCGGTTTGATTGGCTAGAGCTTGTACTGGCATATGATTTGATTGGCTGAGGCTTCCACCGAAAGCTTCAGAAGATTCAAAAGTTGAACATTGCTCAACTTTTGAATCCTGAGATGCCTGGAAATCTCCGCTTTGCTTCCCACAATGCAGTTCGGAGAAAAGTGAGGCAAAGTGACGTCACCCCATTCAAAGTGAATGTGCAGAAGCGTTGGAAGATTTTTTGAACGCTGCTGTGTGGACGTACCGTAACTGTTCAAATGTCAGAGCTGGTTGGAGTGAAACCTTTTTGAATCCTCATTAAAAAATAAATAAACAAAAAAGCCTAAATAACTAAAACTATCAAAATACGGAATGACATTTTTGTAAAATCCCTCCCTTCCGAAAATAAACCTATCAAACGTTGCATCATTCCATGTTTCAGAGCTGGCCAAGTTCAGACAGTAGATCATAAAGCTGTCTGTCTCCATCTTTGAGTGACAGCCCTCATCTCTAGGCGTCGTCATTTAATTTCCCAAATTCTCGTCCAGTCCCTCCTCGTCCTCCTCGGTTCCCTTTCTTCTACGCTTTCCTTTTTTATCTCGTCATCTTCTCTGCTTCATCACTTCCTCCTCTCATCCTTTCCCCTTCTCGTGTCCTCTACTTTATCCTATCATTTCTCAGATACAAATAGTAGTTGTAATTAACTTTAACTAAGATAAAAAACACTTACCACTTTCTCTCTCTTTCTCTTCTCCCCCTTTTCACCTTTCTTTTCCTTTTTTTTCTTATCCTCTTTTTACCACCTATATTTGTCATTCTTATTTTCTCCGCCATGTCTCTCCCATCCTCTCCTCTCCTCCCCCCTGGTTAGCTTTGAGTCTTCAGAGGAGGTCCTCCCTGCCTCCCCCCGCCTCACCTCCTTCCCGACCGTCAGCGGCTCCCCCGCCAGCCTGGCTAGCTCCATGGACGCTGTCTCTATGCTGACATGCTCCTCCCCTCGTCACCGCCGGTTACAGCCCAACTCCATGTAGAGGCCCCGCCCCCTTCTCTTTTTACTCTCCCCTTCCTGTCTCACCTGGGCAGGTAAACAGGATTATAACGAGCGCTGCCATCAATCCATCCGTCTGTCTATCGCTCTTTAACTGCAGACGATCACTCCATTATTCAATAAGGACAGTATTATCTCAATATCAGCTTTGAAGTTATTGTTAAATAGTTTTAATTTATGCAAAAATATGTTTAAAATAATACATTTTCAGTTACAGATCATTTGTTTTATTTTTTATTCCGCTGATGTACTGTATTGTATCACCAATAAGTTAGTTAATATTAAAGAGTACAACCATGTCAATTATATGTTTGAATTAGGGTATGCAAGTTAAAGGTGGAGTAGGTAAGTTTGAGAAACCGGCTCGAGATATACTTTTTGTTATATTGCATGGAATGCTCTTAACATCCCGATAGCAATGAATATCTGAAGTGCTTTGACAATAAATCCATAAAAAAAAGTCATCTGTGGAAGCCGTAGTACTGTAAAGAGCACGACCAATCATCTGAGCCGGCTAAAGTAACTGGATGGCCTACCTGCCTGTCAGCCTTCCATCTGGGCACAAACTTATCTCGTGCCCTCATTGGTCATGTGCGCGTTCGTGTGTGTTGGAGGAGGGGCTCTGTGAGGAAGTGGCAGATTTTTTCCAGTTGTTTATTTTCAAATTCTAGCACACTCGAGCTGGTTTCTCCAAAATGACCTACCCCACCTTTAATTCTTAAAGTACTATTGTTTTTATTTAATTCAGGATTCTGAGAAAAAATTATTCTGACTTTATTCTCAAAACTCAAACATTTTGTTTACTTGTGGTCGGATCTAAAAAAAAAAAAAGTATCCCTAATCCTCTTCCATATAAACCAAACCAGGTAATCTTTTTGTAAAGTCCCTACAATACCATTTGTTGGCTGGGACTTCAGCTTCACAATATTTAATCTTACCAAATATTGCGTTTACTGTAACTTGCATATTGCACTAGTCCATATTACCGTGTCAATATTATTTCAATGAATTGTGCAGCCCTAAACATGCTGACGGCTCCATAAGTGAACTGCGTTGACTCAGTCCCCACTGTTGTGTTGCCCTTTAGCGGGATTTAGTTTTTTAGCGTTAGTATTTTATTACAGGTCAGGCCCTGTATGGATGACTTTACTCTGAGCTGAGTTCCTCTGTCTTCTATACAGTTATGAGGAGACCGTTCCCGAGGACACGGAGGCTAAAGAAGACGACGAAACAGAGAAGAAGGACCAATAGCACCCATCGCTTCCCCCCCACCACCATCCAGCCTGCTGCCGCCACATTTCAACGAAGCCCCTCCCTCTCCAGCTTCCTGTTCGTCTCCGGGCAGGGATCTCAACAGGGGGCTCTCACGTAGCCAGCGTTGTTCGTGTCTGGTCTCCGTGGTAACAGCTGCTGTCGTGCGAGTGACGGTGGTGTTTGTAATTAAAGGTTGTTTTCGTTACGACAGCTCAGACTCTGTGCCTGCCATGTCTCCTCTGTCTGTCTCTCAGCTGCACGCACACAGGGAACACACACATCCTCTGCGGCTTTCCCCCCCAAAAACACACACACCGAGTGTTTTAATGTACGTTTAATAATATGCATGTGAAAGCAGACGCAGCGTCACCCGATCTGATCCACTAGTGTGTTTGCAGCTCGTTGGCTCAGACCAAGTAACCAGTAAACCTCCACTGTTTGAAAGAGCGTATAATGCCGCCTCAAAAGTGGAACAATCCCACGGTCAAACAAGTGCTTCTGTCTTTTGTTTCAAAGCCTCAAACAAAGAGCCGCGACTCTCACTCTTTTGAATAAGGCACCTGAGCTTGTGTATTCCACCGTGTGACTTCTCAAACTCCTGATTCCCTGTCGATCATCCCGCGGTGGTTCTTTGTCTCCGAGTCTCTTCTCTTGTTTAATTTGGCGCCGGGTCGCCGCTCATTCTGCCTTCTGCCTTCTCACATCTGTGTTTCCTGTTTTGTTTTATTGTGTTTTTTTTGTGTTAAAGGCCAGAATTTTAAGATGGGGAACATTTTGTTTCTGATTGTAAACAGTGAGTTGCTCGTGTTCTTTTTTACACTTTTATCACAGGAAATTATCATTTTTTTTGTCATCAAATCTCATGTTTCGATCTAAACCAACACTGTAAGAACATACATCTTTGAAACACAGCACAAATGTACGTTTTTATTTAATTTTTTTAGAAGCTTCAGTAATTTAACAACTGGTAGCTTTTAACAAGCATTACAAGCTGTAGTCTTTAAGATTTACCCTTTCTTGTTTTTCTTCCAGTCAGCCAGTGTTTTCAGAATTTAAATATTACAGGATGTGAAGATTAAAGGAATTGGATTATTTCTCTTTAATCCATATAGTAACTGTTCCACATGAAGTGTGGGATTGTTTTACATCATTTCTTACTCTGACTTTAGCTACAAATCACTCGGTTTCTTCAGAGTTTACCCGACAGCTACAGGTGAGCATTTACCTGCCTGGTTAAACTAAAGTTGAGTCAGATATTTTGTACATCTGTTTTCAGTCTTAACGTTCTGGCCTGTGAGGAAGAGGAGGAAGTCTGAACCTCTGCTGAATATTAGCAGTCCTCAAACGGGCTGCGAGAGGCGGGGCCTTGTGGTCTCCTCGTCCAATAGGCTGTTCCAATGAGCCGAGGAGACGGGAGCGTTTGTGTTTTTTCCCAGAAGCATTCTCAGTCTTGATAAGTAAACTAAATAATCTGGGGTTACGGACTGTTGGTCCAAACCTTTAATTCATTATCAAATGTTTTCTACAATGATACCAACTTCTTCATTGTTACAACCTTGTTTTAGAAAGCCGATAAATGATTGTTCAGTTACCAAAAATGCTTAGCACACAGTTGAAATGTCTTTAAAACCCATTTATAGGATGTGAAAGTAATGAAATTAATTGACCAAAAGAGTCAACAGTGTGCAGATGTTTCCCCTCGGATGTATTCTCATACACACCTGTCTTCATACAGATGTTCAAGTGTCTCTGCTGTGTGATCTGAATTTGAAGATGCCAAAAATGTCCAAATCTATTGCTTATAGTCAGATTTCTCATCTCACAAAAGACGAGTTAAAAAAATAATGTTCCAAATTAAACCAGCCAATCATGAGAGATCCTAAATATTAGGTGTGTGTTTCAAAAAGAAATGCGAACAACATTTCCCAAAATGCATTGTACACCTTAACATTTATTTTCTTTATTTGGTTTTGTCTTGTTTTGTTTTTTTTGTCAGAATTTCACAATAAAGTTCTGAATTTTGTCGGAAGACTTTTGAGACTAGTCAGCATACTGAAATGTAATTATTCTGACTCTTCGAGATATTGACCATCACAAAACTCCATTTTAACTTTTTTTTTAAATGAGTTATTTTTTAATTACTTTTATTTAATTTAGAGGTTTTTTTTCTAAATGAAAACATGTCTCCTCTCGGACACCATGTGTTGCTCACATCTTGAACATGTAGAGCAGATCTCTGGGTTTGTGGATGCTTGAGAAAAGCTTCTCTGATTGGACTGTTCAGCCGCCTTCATTATTCTCAATGTTATCGATGTTGTTGCTTTTTGAATAAGAGGCTCGGTTTTTTGTATTTCGATGTAAAACAGGAAAATAAATGGAGGTATGATGCCCACATTCAGCGCAGTGACGTTCAGTAGCCCCTCATCATTTTACATATAATGCACCTGAAATGTTTTCTGTTTTTATTTCTCTTTCTCTCTCTGGTTGCATTTGTGCAGGAAGTCATTTTACGGCCCTGACTGTATATCTATTTCATTTTCAATAAATGTTTTGGTGTTTTGATCACCGTATAGAAGCATCACTCTGAGTCAGTGTGTTTTATTTGGATGCAGCTCTTTCTAGGTATATTATGACTAAGTAACACAAAGTAACAAGACTTGACATAAAGAGTATACCAGAACAAAACAATTCTAAAATGCATTCTTGTGATCTGACATCTCTATAGGTTACATTACATGTCACTTGTTAGACGCTTTTATCCAAAGCGACTTACATACTCAATACTGTGGGAAATCCCCACAGGAGCAATTTGGGGTGAAGTGTCTTCAGGGACACAACGACATGCTGACTGCAGTGGGGTTTGAACCTGTGACCCCTGATCTGCCAACGCACAACCCACTGCGCCACACGCCTCATGAGGCCTTACAAATAGTGAAAATGGGTTGACGGTACAAAACAAATAAAGCTGAGGATCCTCTTTAGGCACCTGACATTAATAGAAGTGATACGAATGTAGATCACACAGCCAATAATTACAAAAAGGTTGAGTTGATTATCTAAACATTATCCAATAACGTCTGACCCATTTTATTACATGACAAGCACGCTATGTATTTTCTAGCTTTTTTTCTTTTTAAAGCTCTGATGGTTTATTATTAAGCAGAATTTTATTTTCTGAAAGAGATAGTGCTGTTGACCTTTTGACTTTTGGCTTTTATTCTGAAGATAAATTCAGAATTTTTACAACTGCAACTGGTAGCCTACTGATTAATAATGAAAATAATTATTTATTTCTGCTGCTATATCGGACATTCCTTTATTACTTTCTTTATGTCTTTGTTTTTGTTTAGTTAATTATTTAGTAGGTTAAGGGAAAACAAGGTGGTTCTGTGTTGAGGCATTACAATATTTCAAAAGTGGAAAAAAGTATAAACACAATACAATAAAATAAGAAATTATAACAGCATATAAATATATATACATATCTCAAAGTCAACTGTAATCAGAATCAGAATACCTTTATTAGTCCCACAGAGAGGAAATGTGCATCGTTACAGCAGGAAAGAGCCACAGACAGCTTGATGTTACATATGTTAAAAAAAAGTACTAAGTTATGATATCATTAAAAATATAATATAAAAGTAAAAAAAAAATACTTTTCAAAATACTGTCATTCAAATAATGTCATTTTTCTGTGTGTTTGTACAGACAGAGAGATCGAAATAACGTTTACAGTATGAAAGAGACTTACTAGTAGCAATAATACTCAATAAAAAAGGTTCTGGATAGATTATTCTATAAAAGACTAACATCAACAGATATATAAACTGCAGGAGCAGAAACATATACATTGGATAGTATATACATGACTATTATACTACATTTCCTTATAATATTACAATATTATATCGTGCATTCCTTTATACTAAACATGGCTTTGTTATCTACCTAATAACATAGAAATGTCAAATTACATTTTGGGGAATATATTTATGTGATGTAGACAATTTATTCTGAAAAAATAATCCCCGGAAGTAGTCGTATTTCCGGCTGCCGGCAGCTTTCTGTGGCTCGGTTAGCTTCTTCTTTCTGCCTGTTTTTAGCCTTTTTTAGTTAAAAATGGGGGAGGCAGATGTGACCCTAAATCAGACCGACGAGAAGCCACCGGACTCGGGCCTGGTCACCGGGGACGACTCGGTGGTGTGGAGCCACGAGGTGGAGGTCTGTCTGTTTCACGCGATGATCGGACACAAACCTGTCGGTAAGAGACGGTGTTAGCATGTTAGCATGTTAGCTTTAACGGTCGTAAACGGCTGTCCACTTCTACCAGTTTACCAGTGTTTCCCAAACCGGGGGTCACGGACAGACTTTGAGTCCCTGAAGTGACTCTGGATGGTCCTGGAAATGTTGTTGTTTACTAAAGTTAGATGTTTTCTTGGAGATCATTTAGTTTAATCTGATTTAAACCAGATCTGAGACACCACGCAGCTACATTTAAAAACAACAACAACAACAACGTCGTCACACATCTTAATGGAATACAATAACATTTTAACTACGACACACTTTCCCGTTTATAGTGTGTTACTTGTTTTTATTTCTTTTTACAATAAGCAGTGCAGCAGACATGGTTGGAAGACGTTTTTATATATTATATGTAAAGTTGACATATGTCAACAGTGGTGGAAGAAGTACTCCGAAGCTTTACTTGAGTAAAAGTACTCAAGTACATTAAGGTCAAAATACTTCATTACAAGTAAAGGTCCTGCGTACAAAACATTACCTAAGTAAAAGTGCAAAAGTATTATAATCAAGTATACTTAAAGTATCAAAAGTAATGATAATTGGCAAAACATTTGTGACATTTCTAGATAATATTGTGGCATCAAGTAGCACTTTACTGTTGAGGACAAAGTTCAGATTTACTTTTTGTAAAATATTTGAGTTAAAGAGTTAGTCCACTAGTAATATTTGTAGAGATGTATTTTGTTAAAAATAGTAAATGTAGTTGAATAAAATAACATTATTTCCCTATAAGGTGTAGAAGTATAAAGTGTAATTAAATGGAAATACTCAACTAAAGTACTAGTACCTCAACATTGTACAGTTCTTGAGTATATGTATTTAGTTACAACCAACTTCTGTACGTACATTAAAAAACTCTTCCCACACAGTGTAAAAGTATTCACATTGTTGGATTTATATTACTGCTGCATTATTGTGTATATTGCATTTTACTGCTATATGTTTAAGCCTAATTTTAACTTTATTATACTCATGGCTAGTTTAATCTGAAGCAATGCATCATATTCAATAACATCATACATGTGGAGCTTTGTACAGAGACAACAACACGTTCCACCATGTGACTTCTCACGTTTTAATGAGCTTCTCAGAGAAACAGCCCTGTTGGCAGCTTTGTGAGGGTGCCTTTTCCAGCTGATTCAAGAGGCTTTTCTCAGACGCTTGGTTTTAACTGGGCAGGAAATGGATGAATGCTAATCTGAAAAGCTGTCAAAGGTAGTGGAGTAATGGTACAAAGTAGAAGTTAAAGCCCCCTTAGACCCTCAGGAAATACGTGTGTGGAAGTTTTATCGATTGCATTTCTGTTTTGTAATATGCACTGCTCAAGTCACATATATAGTTTGATGACAGTTTCTAACCTTTAATAATCATAAGGCACTGTCTTCAAAGTATAGTTTTAATATAATTTGGTCGCACTTGTCGCTTAGATGTGTAAATGTGTAAGATGGTAAAGCACATTGGTGTCTGGAAACATCAATGTACTGAATTGTAAATGTCCCCTCTGTGGGACGAATAAAGGTATTCTGATTCTGAGAAAGTAAATAGTGTTTTCCATCTTGTGCTATTTATATTGTCTCATTGCAGTTCAGATATGTTTTAACCCCTTGTTCAGCCATATAAAGCCCTTTTTAACTGTTCTATATATAAAAAGTTTAGTATATGCAGTCAGTGTGTCGTTTGCACACAGATTGTTAACTCTTTCTTTTTTCTCTCTTTTGACTATTTGATTCTTTCTCCAGGAGTGAACCGTCACTTCCACATGATCTGCATCAGAGATAAGTTCAGTCAGAACATCGGGAGGCAGGTCTCCTCCTCCGTCATCTGGGATCACCTGGGAACCATGTACGACATGCAGGCTCTGGTGAGGACACACGCACGCACGCACGCACGCACGCACGCACGCACGCACGCACACACACACACACACACACACACACACACACACACACACACACACACACACACACACACACACACACACACACACACACACACACACACACACACACACTGTGTGAGTTGAGCATTAGCTGACTGTGTTCACAATCTCTCTCTCTCTCTGTGTGTGTGTGTGTGATGCAGCACGAGTCGGAGATTTTGCCGTTTCCAAACACAGAGAAGAGCTTCTCTTTGCCTGATGACATCATCCAGGAAGTGAAAGAAGGTGAGAATAATAACATCAATAATTTAGATCTTATTTCTGTAATTTCCGCCTCATTTCATTTTCATCTAATCGTTTATTCGGCAGGGACCATGCACAGTAATGAACACTTAAAACATTCAAATGTGTCAAGCGTAACAGTGCCAGATTTAGCTCTGAGCTCATTTCCATCTGCAGTCCCTCACATAAAACATTTAAGAAGTTTACATTTTACAAACATAGCAAAAACAAAATACATGATATGCAAAAAGTGTAAAAGAGCAAGAGCAGCAGACAATCTGCAGGGTTCATACGGGTGCTTGAAATCCTTGATAATGCTTGAAATTTGACGTGGTGTTTTCAAGGTTGGGAATGGTGCTTGAAATTGAGATAAAGTGCTTGAAAATGTAAATGCTTTACTTTTACAATAAATTGCTGTCTGACTGAATAGTTCGCTTTTTAGATTAAAAGAAAAGAATTGCTTCGCTTCTACATAAAACAGCTCCGCTGCGGCCTTCCCGCGCTTTGCGCGCGACCTGCAAGTGTTTGTGTTACGTGTGACCTGGGCATTCTGATGAGAGATAGATGACTGTGTGCCAGGAGGTTGCAGTTTCAACGAGCGTTGGCTAGCAGAAGACAAATACAAGCCATGGCTAAGACGAGGGTCAAGCCCACGAGTAGCCTCCTATGTTTGCAAACATAACGATGCGAGAGTCTGCGCTGACGAGCCACATGAAAGGTACACCGCCGTAGAGCATTTTAGATTAGGCTAACGTTGCATGTTACGTTTGTTTAAGCTAACATTAGCGAGCTGAATAGCGAACTCGATTGAGGGATAATAATAATTGCAGGGGACAAACGAGCCGTTTTTTTTTTGTTTTTGTGGAGGGATCTCGATCGGCTTGAAGGCACATTATGCAATGTGCACATTATCCCGCTTATACATGGCCACATTCTCAACAAAGTAACGACATGACTCCCAATATTAATTGAAATGCTTTTAGGGATTTAGAAAATGATTTTATTGATTTAAAAAATAGTTGTATTGATTTAAATTGACATGCATCCGCTAAGAAAAGCTTTTCCTGCTGGAGCCCGCCGCTTAAAGGTGGGGGGCGCGGACCGGCCATAGAGCCCATAGAGTTAAAGGTGGTGGACTGTAACCTGTAAAATCCATAGATTTAGGAGGTACCCTAGTGGCTGTTAGTTGTAAAATCCATAGATTTAGGAGGTACCCTAGTGGCTGTTAGTTGTAAAAATCCATAGATTAGCTGCACCGTTATATTAGCCGCAGGGTCGAAAAATGGGAAAAAGGCGCGGCTTATAGTCCGAAAATTACGGTAGTCCGTTGTTACTGTTTGAACTAACGTAGCAACGGCAGGAACTGCTTCGATAGTTTTTTTGAAGAGCTTTTTGATTACAGATTTGAAAACATCACAATTCATGATGTCAAACCTTGGAAAGTATCTAGATATCCCTGCCCTGATGCCAAAGGAACTGCACACTGAATATGTGTCGCCGTTTGATGTCTATGTCTGGACCGCTGCGTAAAAAGGAGGGTTTCTGGGAAATAATCATTTGAGTATGTGTATATAAATATGTAATTGTATCGGAGCTTCGGAGTACTTCTTCCACCACTGTTGACATATGTCAACTTTACATATAATATATAAAAACGTCTTCGAACCATGTCTGCTGCACTGCTTATTGTAAAAAGAAATAAAAACAAGTAACAGGAAAGTGTGTCGTAGTTCAAATGTTGTTTTATTCCATTAAGATGTGTGACGTTGTTGTTGTTGTTGTTTTTAAATGTAGCTGCGTGGTGTCTCAGATCTGGTTTAACAGCTGTAAGATGCTTGAAAAGCTGGAAAATGCACCTTAAAAATGCTTGAAAAGTGCTTGAATTTGACTTTGGAAAAGGTGTAAGAACCCTGAATATAGCAGCAACGACATATAAAGTGCAAGAGAAGATACAAGTGCTACCTAAAGTGCAGGAGGAGATACCCCTGTGTTAAAGTGCATTTAGCGGTGATTGCACGTCTGGTTGTTTCTCAACCATTCTCTGAGTTGACCTTTAAAACTATTGAGAGTGGGACAATCCCGTATCTCAGTAGGGAGGCTATTCCAGAACGAGCTGCCCTTAATTGATAGAACATTTTTGACAGAAAGTGGTCCGTCTGCGGTGGGGCTGTACCCGAATATCCGAATATTCGTTCGTTGGAGTACTATTCGGTAGGGATGCTCCGATCGAGATCGGCCGATACTCACTCTCTACCGATCGATCGGTGCTCTCTAAACATGCCGATCGCATGACGTAAAATACATGACACTTTTCTCGGTGCGCGGCAAAGCAAGCTCGCCAAAACGGCTTCACCGGTCTGGTAGTATTTTAAGGTGTCTGAAAAAGACAGTAAAATAGCGGTGTGTGAAGCAGAAATCCTGCAGCTCCGCCCGCTGTGACGGACCGGTGAGCGGAGCGAAACACACAAGAGTCAGACCTAACACACTTAGCTGTTTTATCTACCTCTGGAACAAGCTAAACTAGTTACACATATATTTATTCTTCACTGTCGGGTCACTCGTTACTGGATCAGTGAGCTGCATGAGACACTGACCGGCTGTCAGGAGAGAGAGAGAGGGGGGAACAGAGAGCGCTTCCGCTCATTTCTCCCGTGTTATCCAAAGTGAATGTAAACTTGAATAATGTACATCATTTGAATGTAATAATTAAGTTGGTTGTTGTTTGTGGAAGCTCCAGTGAATGCGCCCATTAACTGAGTTTAAACATCACTTTAAATGGAAGATTTAAAGTGATGTTTAAATCTTCCATTTAGGCCCCGCCCACTCGATCGGATCGGCGATCGGTATCGGCCGATACTGATTCCGGCGATCGGCCCCGAAATTGCCGATCGGAGCATCCCTACTATTCGGGTTTACATTTCGTTATTCCGATATTCGTTTTGTTTGGTTTTTCATTTTTTTTCTCAAATTGAATTTATTGAAATCTCCAATATCAACGAAAGAGCTTGTGCCTCTTTGGGGGGTGCTAACACTTAACCATAAACGTTATCGTTTACTTTCTCCGTTTTTATATGTAGATATTACTTTTCTCCGTTATTCTCCGTCACGTTGTTTCCAAAGCAACAACAACTTCCTGTCAACAGCGCTACCCCTCCTTCAAAATAAAAGCATGTCCATAAATAGGAGACATATACAACTGCAACGAAAGTAACAAACACAATGCCATATCCTTTTCAATTTCAAAGAACACAAATTGGGTTACATTAACAAATAACTATAAAACAACAATACTGTAGAATAACAAAATGAATGCCGTGAATACACCGAAATACACATGTTCGCTCGCGCGGGCCGAATATTCGAATATGTGCTGCTGATTACTACCGAATATCCGGAGCCCGAAAAATGGTATTCGGGACAGCCCTAGTCTACGGTGGACTTCACAGCCTCCTCTGGTTTCTGACCTAGTGCAGCGTCCAGTGTGTTTTCTGTGGATGAATTCCCCTAATTTTTTATAAAAAAAACCACATACTTTTAAAAGACTTTAAATTGTCAAAACTCAATACATTGTGTTTTTCAAGGATGGTACAGTGGTGGTATGAGTGTGGCTTCCTGTCAAACACCTTGATAGCTCTCTTGTACAGCTGTTCTGTGGGTTTCAGGTTTGTGGCACAAGCAAACGCCTCAGTTCCTTGTATTTGACATTTCACACATTAATAGTTGCTGACATGTGATGATGCTGAGGGTTCGGTGCCATAACTACAACATGTTTATTTTTAGATACATTTTTAATCACGTAAATCTGTTATTTGCTGACAATTTTACACATTTCTGTACATTATTAGCACCAACACTGCACACCTCTTTCACTTTTAATTCCAGATAGACTAGGGATCAGTGTTGGGCAAGTTACTTCCAAAATGTAATATATTACTTATTACTCTCTTTTGAAAGTAATAAGTTACATTACAAAATTACTGTCTCTGAAATGTAATGAGTTACACTACTTTAGTTACTTTTTTAGTTACTTTCACCAAAATAACCGCAAAAGAATGGCTGGTATTTTAAATGCTAACATGTAGTTTAGTGCAGCATCCAGTGAAGGGCAATGTGGTATAGCATAACAACTGTGTAGGCCCTTAAGGCTACTAACAACTTGTATTACACGGCTTAGTTGAATACTCGATTCTGATTGTAAATTCTTAACATGTGACACGTTGTTAATACAGTAGTACAGACCGCTGTCAAGGACTATAATGAAGGTTGCTAAGGAGGATCAAGAAAGAGAAAGGAAAAGAGGTTAAAAGACGGAGCGCTGGACGTCAGATAAATCCCCAGAAGAAGGCAGACAGGAAGTAAACACTAACAGGACACGGAGTGGGCTCTGTAGTGTGTTTAGTATATGGCCCACATTTTGCTGGGTGCGCTTTCGCCCCTCCCTAAAAGCCCACTCGGCCACGTGGGAGTGACATGTGTTGTGAGTGTTCAGTGCGAGCGAAGATGTCAGAACAAGAGCAGCAACTCGTTAAAAAGAAGGGTAAAACTATTTCCACTAAGTACTTTGCCATTACATTTCACATCGCTAAAGACATGTGCCCAGTTAGCACTGTTAGCAACCAGGGCTTTCAGCAACTTGTCAACACGTTGGACAAGCGTTACGCGATGCCGTCTCGGTATTATTTCAGAAGGTCTGCGCTGCCTGCACTGTATGACAAATGCCGTGGGGAAGTTGAGAGAGATGTGGCTTCAGCTGACTACTTTGCGACCACAACAGACCTATGGTCTAGCCCAGGGGTGCCCAACCAGTCGATCGCGAGATGTGTCTAAAAATAGAACAACAATATTCTGTTTTATGGTTAATGTCCTGTAACATAATCTTCCTGTGCCAGAATAATGCACTTGAACGCATCAAAGCTTTGTGATTGGCCGGCGTCACCCCATGTGTCGGGGCGTGGCTGAGGGTCTTCAGTACAGGTGGCTTGTCACCTGCCTGCGCTCATCTCTGAAACCAGACCATGTCAACAGGCTGGTGTCTCAATGCAAACATCTTTAAGAGATGACGTGAGCAGCCCTACCAGCATTTGCCATGGTGGCCAACATTTTTTATTTGGTCTTAAATTGTAGTTCAACATTTATTTCCTGTTACTTCTGGACCATGACGGTTGGCCAGCCTTCAATGTTTAACTGAGTGGAATATGTTGAATATGTTTTACCAACATGTTGGCTATATGTTAAGGAGTTTTCAGTAGGTTGTGACAGTGCACTGCATCATATTTGATTTAATTTATTTTGGTCTAATTTATTTTTATTTATCATATTAATAATATATGTTTAGTATGGTTTTGGAAGTGCGCTCCAACATATTTGTTGATCTTGTTTATTGGTAAAATATTATTTGTTTTAAAGTTCAATAAATGGTCAATGAATAATCGTCAAAATAATCGTGATATCAATTATTGACCCAAATAATCGTGATTATGATTTTTGCCATAATCGCACAGCCCTAACTCTGGGTGCCTCTGAGATCACAGGGGGCGCAGCAGTAGCAGGTTTACAAAAGCCAAGAACAGTTTTGACTCTTCAAAGTGACCATATTTATTTTCCCAAATAAAGTTCTTGCCTTTTTCAAAAGCCTCGTCGATAGGTAAAAGCCCCGGTGCCTTTGCAGCTGGCTTTGGATTTGCCGCTAGTTTAGCAGCGCAGGCGTCTTCGTACGCTGTTAACACACCATCGTAGCCATGGCGATGTTTCAGGTGACTGATCAGGTTGGAAGTATTATAGCTCGTTGCCTTCTTCCCTCCTCGTGGAACTTCTGCATTCGTTAATACAAATAGCAAGCGAACTATCTAACTCTGAAACTTTGAAATAGTCCCATACTACCGACGACATGTTTGTTTACTGTCCTGGCTTCACGGCCGCACACCATTTACGTCACAGCCAGGCATGAGTGAGGGAGCGCTGGATTTATGAAGAACTCCCCTCTTCCTAAACCACTAATACCACAGTACTGGCAAAACGGGAGGAGCCGAGTGAAAAACAAGCGCCCCTTGTCCCAATCCACCCACACCGCAGTATCTCTTATAATATATTGTATATTATCGGGGCTATTAATACTTGTATCGGGATGACGTCATCATTCCTAATATCGGACCGATAATTATCGTGCACCACTAAGATAGGCGGTTCATATTTTCTTTTTCAGTCATTATCATATTCTTATTGTAATGTTGTATATTTATGTTTCTTGCACCCATGTTTAGATCTTATAATGGTTTTTAATACATTTCTTCTTTTTCAATAGCAGCTCTTGTTTGTGCATTTCATTTTTCTCCGACTGTGCAAATGTATGTTCCAATATTCACCAAGCACATTCCTTGCATGTGAAACGGACTTGGCAATAGACAGATTCTGTGAAGGTGAAGTTATAATCAGTATCTGTAATAAATACTGATCAATGCTGATTTCAAGGTAGGCGCAGAAATAAAATCAATACATCTAGACAATGCTAATTTCCTCTTACATGAAAGCCTACATAAAGATAATTGTTGACGTGCATCCTGAGAGGAACATGAATGTCAATAGTTGATGAGATATTTCAGAGGCACTTTCTCTATGCGTCACTTTCGATTGAGTCTGTGGTTTTGAGTCACTGAAGTGGTAATGTTTTTCTCCTTTAACGGTTCTATATATTGTCTCTGTGTTTGTAGGGAAGCTGGGCTCGGAGGAGGAGACCAAAGAAGAGTTCAGGATGGAGAGGGAACCTCCAGCTACACATGAAGAAGGTAAAACTCCTCACCCCCCCACCACCACCATATCTTTGTAATGCTCCCATCCTATGGAGCGCTCTGGTAGCTGAAGTATCCCCCTTTGTTCTGCAGCTTTGTCTCACATTTACAGTTCATGTTTCTCCCCTAAATACCTTGTTTGTTCCCTTGAGCTCTCACCAAAGTGTGTCATTTTTTGTAACATTTGCAAAGCTGATTTTTTAAATTAGGTCAAATCTAGCATTGTTTTAAGATCCTTCTTTACTCGCCGAGCAGCTTGTTAAATTCTGTGGGCATTACTGCCTCCTTTTAACCTGTTAGGCCCCGAGCCTGTTTTCCAGGTCTCAGGCTCGAAAATGACATTCCCAGAACAAATGACCATATCTTCCCTTCTACAAGGGTTACATTGATAATCTTTTTTCTCAAAGCAAGGTTACACAATACAAAATAAAAACATCAATAAAGATGTTTTTATTTTAAAGTAAATTCAGATTGAACATAGTAAAAACAAATGTACATTATAGTTTCCGTCCAAAAAAATAAACATGACTTGTAATGAAAACCCTTGAATGATGGGATGGTAGACTAAAAGCTTTAGGAATCCAAACTATAACATATAAGTACCCTGTATCAAGATTGATGCAAAACAAGTGATATTTGACCTTTTTAGAGAGATTTAGAAAAGTGACACATTGGATTAACCTTCAGCAGTGTTTTTAATGCCATTGAACACAACTTTTCATTAGAAAAGATTATTAATCTACCCCTTTTAGAAGTGAAGATATAGTCATTTGTTTTGGGAATGTCATTTTCGAGCCTGAGACCTTAAGAACAGGCTTGGGGCTTAACTGGTTAAATCACTAGAATAGCCTGAAAACAGGCTGGTTTTGTCATCTAACAACATTTACAACCATTCATGTCCATTTCTGTCACATGTAGAGATTGAGAAACACTGACCAAAATAATTTTCTTTATTTAAAAAAAGGATTGGGATTAAAGGGGACATATTCTGCTTTGTTGGGGATCTTCCCTTCCTGTAGTGTGTGTGTGTGTGTGTGTGTGTGTGTGTGTGTGTGTGTGTGTGTGTGTGTGTGTGTGTGTGTGTGTGTGTGTGTGTGTGTGTGTGTGTGTGTGTGTGTGTGTGTGTGTGTGTGTGTGTGTGTGTGTGTGTGTGTGTGTGTGTGTGTGTGTGTGTGTGTGTGTGTGTGTGTGTGTGTGTGTGTGTGTGTGTGTGTGTGTGTGTGTGTGTGTGTGTGTGTGTGTGTGTGTGTGTGTGTGTGTGTGTGTGTGTTAAAAAAAAAAAAAAAGTTTGTGTGAGTTTAAATGGTCTGCAAAGGCTAACCAATCAGAGCAGACTGGGCTCTGGTTTCAGACAGAGGGTGAAAAGAAGGGCTGCAGCACAGGCAGTATGAGAAAAATAAAGAGCTTTTTGAACATTAAAGCATGGAGACATGTAGAGACACTACATACTGATATACAGCTGAACATCAGCAGGAGAGGCCTCTTTAAAGTAGAGACACTACATACTGATATACACCTGAACATCAGCAGGAGAGGACTCTTTAAAGTAGAGACACTACATACTGATATACACCTGAACATCAGCAGGAGAGGCCTCTTTAAAGTAGAGACACTACATACTGATATACACCTGAACATCAGCAGGAGAGGACTCTTTAAAGTAGAGACACTACATACTGATATACACCTGAACATCAGCAGGAGAGGACTCTTTAAAGTAGAGACGCTACATACTGATATACACCTGAACATCAGCAGGAGAGGACTCTTTAAAGCAGAGACGCTACATACTGATATACACCTGAACATCAGCAGGAGAGGACTCTTTAAAGTAGAGACGCGACATACTGATATACACCTGCACATCAGCAGGAGAGGACTCTTTAAAGTAGAGACACTACATACTGATACACACCTGAACATCAGCAGGAGAGGACTCTTTAAAGTAGAGACGCTACATACTGATATACACCTGAACATCAGCAGGAGAGGACTCTTTAAAGTAGAGACGCTACATACTGATATACACCTGAACATCAGCAGGAGAGGACTCTTTAAAGTAGAGACGCTACATACTGATATACACCTGAACATCAGCAGGAGAGGACTCTTTAAAGTAGAGACGCGACATACTGATATACACCTGCACATCAGCAGGAGAGGACTCTTTAAAGTAGAGACACTACATACTGATACACACCTGAACATCAGCAGGAGAGGACTCTTTAAAGTAGAGACGCTACATACTGATATACACCTGAACATCAGCAGGAGAGGACTCTTTAAAGTAGAGACACTACACACTGATATACACCTGAACATCAGCAGGAGAGGACTTTTTAAAGTAGAGACACTACATACTGATATACACCTGAACATCAGCAGGAGAGGACTCTTTAAAGCAGAGACGCTACATACTGATATACACCTGAACATCAGCAGGAGAGGACTCTTTAAAGTAGAGATGCGACATACTGATATACACCTGCACATCAGCAGGAGAGGACTCTTTAAAGTAGAGACACTACATACTGATACACACCTGAACATCAGCAGGAGAGGACTCTTTAAAGTAGAGACGCTACATACTGATATACACCTGAACATCAGCAGGAGAGGACTCTTTAAAGTAGAGATGCTACATACTGATATACACCTGAACATCAGCAGGAGAGGACTCTTTAAAGTAGAGACGCTACATACTGATATACACCTGAACATCAGCAGGAGAGGACTCTTTAAAGTAGAGACGCGACATACTGATATACACCTGCACATCAGCAGGAGAGGACTCTTTAAAGTAGAGACACTACATACTGATACACACCTGAACATCAGCAGGAGAGGACTCTTTAAAGTAGAGACGCTACATACTGATATACACCTGAACATCAGCAGGAGAGGACTCTTTAAAGTAGAGACGCTACATACTGATATACACCTGAACATCAGCAGGAGAGGACTCTTTAAAGTAGAGACGCGACATACTGATACACACCTGCACATCAGCAGGAGAGGACTCTTTAAAGTAAAGATGCTACATACTGATACACACCTGAACATCAGCAGGAGAGGACTCTTTAAAGTAGAGACGCTACATACTGATATACACCTGAACATCAGCAGGAGAAGACTCTTTAAAGTAGAGACACTACATACTGATATACACCTGAACATCAGCAGGAGAGGACTCTTTAAAGTAGAGACACTACATACCGATATACACCTGAACATCAGCAGGAGAGGACTCTTTAAAGTAGAGACACTACATACTGATATACACCTGAACATCAGCAGGAGAGGACTCTTTAAAGTAGAGACACTACATACTGATATACACCTGAACATCAGCAGGAGAGGACTCTTTAAAGTAGAGACACTACACACTGATATACACCTGAACATCAGCAGGAGAGGACTTTTTAAGATCTGTTTCAATACGATGTTGATATCTTTTTCTTTTTTTTAAACTTTATTTTCCTTTTTCTTAAACAGCACATACAGTTTCAGTCACAAAACATTGCAGGTTGTCAATTTTTTGTTAACCCCCCCACCCCCCTACAGAATAAGACAAGATTAATTGTACAAACATATTTTTGAAATAATAAACAAACAGATGGTTGAAAATAGGGATCGACCGATATGGCTTTTTCAAGACCGATACCGATACCAATTATTAGTAATCAAGGAGACCGATAACCGATATTTGGAACCGATATACATTTGCAGTAAAATCAGAAAATCTTGGTGTCAAAATGTAGAATAACATAAACTCCAACACAACTTCTTTGAAATGCATTTAAGCATATATTGTGTTTAATTAACTTTCAAACATCTTACAACTGGTTTCCTCTCTGTGCCCTTTTCTTTAGTGCAGCCATCTGCTATGAGTTAGAGAGAGACAAGAAGTGGGGCAGCAGGCTGCAGCCTTAACTAACAATAATGCTTAATTTATTATATCTGTCTATCTAGCATAAAATCCCAATAAACTGCTAGCAACTGCAAAACACTAGTGCTAGCTAATGTTTTGCAAACTATTAAAAGTGAGGCTAATACAGTAGACCTAACGTTAGGCTAGTAGCCTCACTTCTAATATGTTGCTAAACATTTGCTAGATACATGTTGGCTAGCTAATGAGCTTCACATATCAACCTGAAAAACTGCGAGGCTCCACTCGCAGCCCCCCCTCCGCACCACAGTTACTCCGCTGCGAGACGCTGCACGCACCCCCAACTCTGACTGACTTCCCGCGTCCCTGTGTAACTGGGAAACTGATAGAATTGGATCATAAGATCGTGATGTTTTTGCAACTTCAGCATAGGGGATAGGGATGTTTATTGAACTTCGGTCTAACACATGTATGGCTCTCCCGCTCAGCGCTGCTGCTTGCTTCAGTCTGTGTCTGCGTTCTTTCGCACCTGCCTGTAATCTGAGAAGGTCCCGCCTCTCTGGCTGGCTCCCGCCCGGAAATCTTCAGTAATAGCCTATCAGATAGCGCTGTGGGCGGGACATTGCTCGTGTACACAGAGCGGTGACTGCAGCCAGAGAAACGGCCGCATCAGAGCCAAAGTTTTATCGGCAATTTGATAAAAAAAAGACCAATAATCGGTCAAATGCGGAAAATCGGTCGACCCTTAGTTGAAAACACAGCACACATAACAATAAAATATATGATAAGGTCGAGATACATGTTGATTTCAAGAATTCTGTCGAAGGTTGCTTCCGCTGGTTTATTTGGAAACTGCGGGTATTTGCTACGTGTGAAATTTCGAATTTGGAAATATCTGAAAAGATGGCCGGGTGGAATACAAAATGTTTCTGTCAACTGACTAAATGATGCAAATACCTTGTTTATATACAGATCTTCAAAACTACGTATTCCCCCATTATTCCAGATCTTGCAAGCAGAATCCATCACAGAGGGTGGGAACATATGGTTCGAGTAAATCGGTGATCGTATGGACATCATATGTAATCCAAACCGTTTCCTACACTGTACCCAGATTCTAAGAGAATGATATACTAATGGATTACTCTTGGAGGTATACAATTCCAATGGA
Organism: Pseudochaenichthys georgianus; assembly: GCF_902827115.2. NCBI lineage: Eukaryota > Metazoa > Chordata > Actinopteri > Perciformes > Channichthyidae > Pseudochaenichthys > Pseudochaenichthys georgianus. The sequence goes on from NC_047509.1 coordinate 3,040,974, forward strand.
AGAGCTGATCCAAGCAAAGCCGGCAATGAAGTTCTACCGCAGTAGGCCGATTCAATAAGAATCCAAGCTGGTGTCTCTGTAGAAGGAGCACTTAGCCAATAGAGCATACTCCGTACATTCGCCGCCCAATAATAGAATTGGAAATTGGGTAGGGCTAGCCCTCCTGATTGTTTTGTTCTCTGAAGGAAATCTTTACGAATCCTAGGGGTTTTATTATTCCAAATAAATGCAGAAATATATTTGTCCAGAGTATTAAAATACTTTTTTGGTATACAAGTTGGAATACATTGAAACAGATATAAGAATTTAGGTAGGGTGTTCATTTTTACTACATTAATGCGTCCAATTAGCGATAATGGGAGATTGCCCCTTCTCTGAAAATCTTTCTTAGGACGTTCAAGAAGGGGGGGAACGTTTTCCTCAAATAACTTTCTATACAGATTAGTAACCTTGATGCCCAGATACGCCATGTGATCAGTTTTTACCTTAAATTGAAATGTTTCAAATGAAATTCCTCTGGCTTTACAGTTTATGGCGAGTAGTTCACTTTTGTTTACATTTAATTTATAACCTGAGATACTTCTAAAATCCTGAAAAATTGCAAGTGCACGGGGAAGAGAGCTTATAGGGTCAGAAATGTAGAGTAAAAGATCATCGGCGTATAATGACACTTTGTGCTCCTTGCTTGCCCGTTGGATTCCTTTAACTCTGTTGTCAGTTCGTAGTTTAATTGCTAATGGTTCAATACATACTGCGAATAGAAGTGGAGATAAGGGGCATCCTTGTCTGGTCCCATGATTGAGAGGGAAATACTGGGAGTGCGTGGCATTTGTCCTAACCCGAGCCATGGGTGAGTTATATAGGAGTTTTATCCATGAAATAAAATTCTGGCCCAGTCCAAATGTATCGAGGGTGTAATATAAGTAATCCCATTCCACCCGGTCAAATGCTTTTTCAGCATCTAGCGATAAGGCTATCTCAGGTAGTGGGGACGATGGGGTATACATAATATTAAAAAGCCTACGTAAATCGAAAAAGCCCCGTCTACCCTTCACAAATCCTGTTTGGTCTGAAGAGATAATCGAGGGCAGACACGGTTCAAGTCTGAGAGCAAGTGTTTTTGACACTATTTTAAAATCAATATTTAAGAGCGATATTGGGCGGTAGGAGGAACATTCTAGTGGGTCTTTATTTGGTTTCAAAAGAAGTGAGATTGTTGCTTGCTCAAGTGTAGGGGGGAGACATTTTGAGTTAAAGCATTCTATATACATTTCACTAAATGCTTTGAAAAATTCAACGGAAACCCATCTGGCCAGGAGATTTTCCACTTTGCATTGACTTGATGGCCATTTTAATTCTTCCAGGGTAATTTGATTTTCTAGTTTACCTTTACGATGCGAGTCCATGGTCGGAACTGGCAATTTATCAAAAAATGTGTCCAATAGCTCAGGTTTGTTTAACGAGTCAGATTTATAAAGGTTAGAATAGAAGTATTGAAAACTCTCATTTATCTTGTCTGGCTCTTTTGTAATATGTCCAAATTGTGTTTTGATTTCAGGGATTATATGTGTAGATTCCGATTTACGTGGGCTAACAATTTGGAGGCTTTTTCCCCATGCTCATACCATAATGGTCTAGACTTTAGCAGCATTTTTTCAGATTGTTCAGTTGAGAGTAGATTAAATTCTGTTTGTAAATTAAGCCTTTGCTTGTAAAGACCTGGAGAAGGAGTGGCGATGATCTAATTTAATAATTCCTTACAGCGCTTTTTCCAGTGCTCAAAGCGCTTTACAAATACACATTACACATATTTTTTTTATACATGCAATGGTCACTGTGTACAATACCCACAGGAGCAAGTTCAGGTGAAGTGTCTTGCCCAAGGACACACCGGCTTTACCCCTTGATCTGATGATCATTGCACAGCGCACTGCGCCACACCGTCTATCTTCACGCCTCAAAGTCATCGAGGCGCTTTTACAAGTACACAATAGTATTATACATGTACTGTGGACAATACCCACAGCAGCAAATCCGGGTGAAGTGTCTTGCCCAAGGACACAACGGCCTGACGCAGTGGCGGCAGGGGCGGGTTTCGAACTGGAGTTCCCCAGCACCCCCCTTGATCTGATGATGCACAGACCACTGCGCCACCCGTCCCTGCATCAGTTAATTCAATTAAACGTTTTTGTTTTTTAGTAAACGAACAGTAAGAAATTATATGGCCCCTTAAGAACGCCTTCATACTTTCCCAGATGGTACTATAAGTAACATCAGTAGTTATATTTGTTTTGAGAAAAATATCAATCTGCTTTGAAATGTACTGAACAATATAGATAGATAGCAAGAGAGCGTTAAACCTCCATGAATAAACTGAGTTTTGATTTGGGAAACTGAGCTCTAAAACCAGAGGACTATGATCAGATATCACAATACTATTATATGTGCATGCTTTGACATTAGACAATAGCTTTTTGTCAACAAAAAAATAATCAATATGCGAATATGTTTGATGCACTGGAGAAAAAAAGGAGTATTGCCTAGTCGATGGAAAAAGACATCGCCAAGCGTCAACAACCTCATAGGTATCCAAATATGACTGTAAAACTAGAGAGGACTTTGAGACTGGTGAGGCTCTCGTGGAGGAACGGTCTAATGCAGGATTCATAATCGTATTCATGTCACCCCCCAGTGTTAATTGGTGAGTATCAATACAAGGTAATGAGTGAAGAAATGTTCGAAACAAATCAATATCGTCACAATTGGGGGCGTACACATTAGCTAAAATTAGAGGGGTGTTAAATAATGAGCCCACCACAACGACATAACGGCCACTTGGACCAGCGGTTACATCAGAGACCACAAACGGAGTTGATTTATGAACAAGAATCGCAGTACCCCTAACTTTATGATTACATTTAGAATGAAACATTTGTCCCACCCAATCTCTCTTAATTTTAGGATGATCTTGAATTTTGAGGTGTGTTTCTTGGGGAAACGCAATGTTCACTTTGAGTTGTGAGAGACGGGAGAATACTTGGTTACGTTGGGTGATTAAGTCCTCTAACATTCCAGCTGATCAGATTAATATTGCATCCATCCTTTCTTAAAGTTGAGGAAGTAGGAACTGCCATCAACATTTACCGGAGGGGGAAATATGAAGAATAACGTGGTACTTTTGGTGATACATTTGAATTAGCATTAGCCGCGTTCACACTGCGGTACTTTTCCCACAAAGGTTCATGCGAACTTAGTTCATGCGAACTCTTTAGTTCACGCGAACTTAGTTCATGCGAACTCTTTAGTTCGCATGAACTAAGTACAGATTGCATTCACACCAGAAAAAGTCCCTGGGGGTGGATTAGGCAAATTAAGCCGCTGACGTCACTTCTTCTTCTTCTGCTTTGGATTTACTGGCAGGCCGCAAACCACTTCACGGCGTATACTGCCGCCCGGAGTCCCCGGCCGGAAGTCCCCGGAGTTGGGGAAGGCTTCAGTAGAAGCTGCTGGGAGTCCCAGCAGCTTCTACTGAAGCCTTCCGAGTAAATCGCCAGAACGCCGACACCTCCTCATCTCCACCGCTCCCATGTTTTATTATGTGTTGCCATAAGTTAGTCTCTCTGCGTTTCTGCGCTGGGCTAATGCTAATGCTAATAATGCTAATGCGAGGATAATAAAATGGCGGCTTCACAAAACTTTTTGGGAGTTTTACGGGGCGTGGTTTGCAATTCGCCCAGCCAATCAGGAATATAGCTCTTTTCTCAAAAAAGAGCCGCTCGAAAGTCCCTGCTTTCTAGCAGGGACTTTCGAGGGGGTAAAAAGGTTCGCATGAACTACTTTTAGTACCGGCTTTTCAAAAGCTAACGGCAGTCCAGAAGGCACGCGATCATGAACTAAGTTCGCATGAACCTTTGTGGGAAAAGTACCGCAGTGTGAACGCGGCTATTGCAACTATAGTCAACCTTAATACAACAAACATCAACCCCACCCTCCCCATTATCCTCAGTATCATCCTCTCTAGAGAAAGGACACGAGACTCCCAACGCTTCCTAGCTTTCCCTGAGATCACAATACACACTCCTAACCTCAAACACTGTCCCTTTATTGATAATGTGTTTGAACTATAATCCTGATGCTAAACCAATGACTCTATTCATGCAATACACTAATAAAGAGAGTCAACAAAACGGAGAGAACAAAAACATCAGCAAATGTAGGTGAAAATAACAATACAAATAAAAAGGACACCTTTAAATCACAGCCACACCTAGCGATTACAGTGTAAAACAACTGTGGACTTGCAACGTGGTTACCCGGACCACCCGGGGAACAAAAGCGAGCACACTACAGCGAGACCTGCCCTTTAACCCTGTGACGTCGGTTTGTTGACAAAAGGAGCTTTAGCAAAAAGAGCTAACGGATAACCCGGCAACCAGTTCCACAATTATGCCCTATATAACACAAAATAACTGAATTTTAGAACATGGGTGAAATCAAAAGCGTACCTCACTTTAAAGAATAAAAATGTACCCCGGTAATTAAATCCAGTCCAATGAATGGAAATAATGTATGCAACAACTAAGCGTTAATGCGCGTCGCTGCTTTACAACGATTCCAATAAGTAAACAGACTCACGTCGGGCTTAGGCTTCAGCGGAATGAAACAGGACCGTTAATAAGGTCCTTGAAATAATTAGTGAGTAGTTTCGACTTGGCTTCTTTTTCCCCCTCTCTCCAACTCACATTCAGGCAGGTCGGAACTTGGCCATGACAAAGTCCTCTGCCGCTTGCGGGTTTTCAAACATCTTCGTCTGCCCGTTAAAGGAGATCCGAAGACGAGCTGGATACAGGAGACCGTACCGGACACCCTCTTCTTTACGCAGGAGTTCTTTCACTTCGCTGAATGCCGCTCTGCGTCTACTCAGGTCGGCGCTGTAGTCTGGGAAGGTGAGGATCTGTTTTCCTTGGAACTCCAGCCGTCCCTTCTGCCTGGCCAGGCGCTGAATCCGCTCCTTCTCCTGAAAGTAATGAACCCGAAGGATGAACGGGCGCGGTCTGTCCCCCTCTCGAGGAACCTTAGCTGTAGCCCGATGAGCGCTGTCCAGGATCGGGGGCTGCTCTAAGCCGTTCGGACCTCCGAGAACCTCGTATCAGAGTCCGGCGATAAACTGTGTAGGGTTTCCCTTCTCCAAACCCTCTGGCACTCCTATGATACGTAAGTTGCACCGTCTTCCCCTGTTTTCCAAGTCATCCGTCTTCTCCTGTAGCTTCTTGTAGTCCCTGTTCAGGTTAGCGTAACGCGTCTCCATTGCCTGCAAGCGGGCATCAAAGCTGTTCAGCCCTTCTTCGTGGGCACGTAGTTTGTCATGGCATTCATCCAGAGCGATTTTTAGCGGAGAGATGGCCCGTTTGATCTCTTCACGGAGACCGTTATTCTCTTCTTGAATGCTAGTGTCCACACTAGGGGTGTAACGGTATCCGTATTCGTCCCGTACCGTCACGGTTCGGACGTCACGGTTCGGCACAGGCAGTCACACGGCGAATACGCCTTTTTTTTTACGAGTGGGAAAAAAGTCTGTCCTTCAGGGCAGCATCCACTACACTATTTATAATCCAGGGGGCGGTATTGCGCCTAAAAGCTGTTAAATGGCCAGCCGCCCTTAAACAACAGATGAAGAACAAGAAGAAACACAACAACAAAACGAACTAAATACAAGAAGAAGAAAAGTTAGTATGGTGAGTTCAGATGGAGCTAGAACCCACCTGCTTCTTTTAAATCAGCTGTGTGGGAACATTTCGGGTTCCCTGTGGACTACAATAACGATGAAGTGCACGAGTGGTGGATCGGACGAGGACGGTGTGTCGGCGTTGTTCGATAGCGGTGCGGTATGCTAATGGGAACACGCCAAACATGCTAAATCATATCAGAAGGCATCACCCAGATTTGCCAATCACCGGAGCCCGGCAAAAGACAACAGCTGTTCAACAGCTGATCCCCGCTGTTTTTAAGAAGCCAATAGACATGAGAGCCGAGAGACCAAAATAAATAACGGAAGCTTTTGGCATATGTTTTTCAACGACTATGCGCTCTTAAAACACTTTCTTATTATTTATGATGTAATATTTTCAAGACATTCTTTTTAGTTTTACAGCTTGATGAAACCTTTTTGTTTGACATCAGCCATTATAGATAGTATGGCCATCTGAGTGTTTGTGGTTTGTTTTTAACTGTTTAATACAGTTAATTATTCAAAATGTCAGAGTTCCTTATTTTGAAACTGAAACTTGCACTACTGTTCAAACGTGTGGGACATTTTTTTGCTTTTTCTTGTTGTACCGAACCGTACCGAACCGTGACCCCCAAACCGAGGTACGAACCGAACCGTGACTTCTGTGAACCGTTACACCCCTAGTCCACACTGCTCTTGCTAGTAGCCTTAGCCTCCCCGTTGCTAGCCTGCACGGCTTTTAGCGGTTTTGGGGGCATCTTGTCCAAATAATGTTCCAAAAATAAAACGTTAAATATTTTGTTGACTCTCCAAATACTAAATTAACTAACACTCAATCAAATGTAAAGCCAATTATAGCTTAAGTTGTTAAAAAAAGTGGGACCTCGTGTTCCACACGTCTACTCCATGGCGTGCCCTCTCGAGTCTCACGATGTTGATATCTTAACAAGGTTTTGTGTAAAATATGATTTGCTTCCTGTCTCTCTTTCTCTGTCTTCAGGCAGTAACTCATCGGTGAAGATGTCGGAGCGAACGAGCAGCAGTCGGGAAAAAGAGCGAGAGCGGGAAAAGGAGAAGGGAGGGAGTGAAGGAGGAGGAGGAGGAGCAGCGGCGGCGGGAGGAGGAGGAGGCGGCGGAGGAGGAGGGAAAGAGGCGGAGAAAAGGAAGAGGAGTCGAGCTGCGGAGAAACTTCTGTCGTCTTCCAACCCTGCGAGCCCGGGGGGAGCCAAGAGGAGACGCACCTGAGAGGTGGACAAAAAGAGACAAAGTGTGTGGTGGAAATGGGGAGGAAACTGCAGTTAAAAAAAGAAGTGAAGAGGAATCTAACGTCAGGAGAATGGACCCTGTGAGCTGTGTTTGCCCGCCGCACTGCAAACAGGGAAACTGGAGGAAGTGGAGGAGGCGCTTCCTGTGTTCCACACGATGCTGCCCAATATCCCACCGCAACAAAGCGTGTCGTTCATTTTTTATTTTTATTCATTTGTTCAGGGGGTGTTTGATTTAATCTGGGTCATTTTTTACAGTGTTCTTACAGCCGCTTTAAAAAAAACATTCATAATTGCACTTCTTTAACACTGTCAGAATCATGAGGTATCGTCATCGTTTCTGTCAAAAACCGGCCGCCTACATTACCCACAATGCAACTCAACAGCCAACAATTTGCCTAGAGGTTTGAGGTGTGTTATGCTAGTAGCGGCTAAAGCAGAGGTCTGGTAATCTCACCTCTTTCCAGATTTTTTTACTTTTTAAACTCGTAGTCTTTGTCCTCTGACGCTGACCCACTTGAGGACAGTTATTTGATACTCCTTCTTCAAAACATCTGCAGTCGAGTTTCACAACCTCTGGAAGCAAACTGAGCTGGATAGTGAATGAAATGGTCCTTGTTTAAGAGCATGGATGTTCTCGTGCAAAAAAACATGAATTCCATAATCTCCTTGAGAGTTTAATATCTCTACAGTAATATAAAATACTACAATGTGGAATCGGAGATCAATATTCTTTGTTTTTAAAAGGCAACAGGATCTATCAGTTCTATCTCAAGCTAACACACGTCATTTTAAGAAAGGTTGGTGCATAATTGTTTTTCCTGATTGCTATGATTATTTTATTCAACATGATTTGGAGCCGGAGAGACCAGAGGAAGACTCGGCTCGCCTGAAGTCAGCTCAGTCCCACGTGTGACGGTTTTTGAGGTTTTTATCGTCTGACTTAAATATAATGCAATAAATCTCAGCGGTCATATTTTCTTTATTCTCCAATTATGGATATTATAACATTTTGTAAGTTTATTGAGTATTTTGTTTTGTCTTATTTTCTGATGCTGACAGTGACTGCATAGGGGTCAATGTCACATTATGCTATTGCTAAATATATATATATTTAGCTTTTCGCTCTCGACTAACAGGGAAATTACACGCTGTTCCCTTTCGTTTTCAGCAACATGTTAATTTATTGATGTTTGAGGCTGTTGTGTCATTAAAGATGATCAGTAACGTCTCCGCCTTGCATTATTCAACTGTGGGAAGTAAATAAGTACTTTATTTATGTACAATTGAGTTACTTCAGTATTTTCATTTGATCCCACTTTATACTTCTCCTGCGCTACATTGCAAAGAGAAATATTGTGCCCTTTACTTCAATATTTATGAGCCAGCTACTTTACAGATTAACATGTTGTATCCAACAGATAATCATTTAAAGCAAGAAGATGCATTTTATATATTAAAGTAATTAAATGATTCACAGTTCGACCAACTTCTAAGTTAAAATTATGTTTATGCACCGGTAATAGTTGTGAATTATTGAAGTCGTGTTCATAACTGACAATTTTACTTTATTTAAGAAACCTTACTCTGGAAATCTGCATTTCTATTGCAATTTTCATGGTTTCTCCTTTTTTTATGTCAACGATTTAAATGCTTGTTCCACCGCAAATAACCAAGGATCTCTGCCACAGACCTTTCGAAAGATGGAGGTTTAGAAAAGTAAACATAATATTCAAATATTAAAACGTAACACGCATTTTCCCCTCTGCTTACAAAGTTTCAAAATCAATTTATTCTAAATATCAAAGCTAAATAATATGATGTCTTTGCTCCTGATAACTCATCATGTCAAAATGGAAACAATACAGTCGAGCTTTATTTTTTAAATGGAACTTCAACGGATTGAAAAGTGTTGAAACAATTGTTAAATGTCCCAATAAAGTGCCGAGAGGAAGCTGCAGTGTGATCATGTGACCACAGGGGGGCGCTGTCCTCCTGCTGTGAGACGAAATCACACTTCATAATAAAAAGTGACCGGAGCAATTTAATGCTTTTGGCATCAATTTGATCAGAAGGGCAAAACTAAGAGGGGCTGCTCCTACATTATGTATACATGTTAAATCTTTTAGATATAACGTTTTGAAAGTCCTTTGGAGACTGTGTGGTTCAGCAAATCAGTAAATAACAAATAACAGAGATAAATAATTTAAACTTTAGGAGAATGTGAAAGGTCAGGTGAAGGTCACAGGGTTTGAACAAACACAGATATAAAGTGAGAGAACGGCAGGAGTCAAGCTTTCATCTCTTTATTGACTCTTCCTTAGAAAGTCTTTGTCTATTTTTGTATTTTGTATTTCAATGCACAGAAGTATTATTTCTGCTACATTAATTAATATTGCCCGGTAAAAAAGCTTTGTTTCCTCTCATCTCACATCCTCTCCTTAGTGCTGCCTTTTTCTTCCTCCTCATGTCAACACATGATTTTTCACATCTCGTAAACACATCAACAGATGGATGATGGCTTTATATTTTACCGAACAAGAAATCAATACATCAGAAAAAACAAAGGTACATCTGGTCACTGATTCACATAAACACATCATTTCTTTTCAAAAAGGTGCTTGAATATTTGTGTTGGTCTCTCTTCACTTAAAATCAATTGAAAACAAAGGACACAAAAGTTATGATTGATGAAAGTAGTAAATACCAACGAGCCATGACAAAAGGCTATTCCGTTAATTGCACTATGCCTTGGATGAAAATTGATGGCTTCTCTACACAGAAGATGAGCCTTGATAATTTTTGCCCAAACTCAACACTAGGGCTGTTTCTCAATCTCGAGGATGCTGGCTTGGTAGTCGCGTACTTTCAAGTCACTTCCTTCAGGAACGAAGCAAGTATGCTTCCAAGCCACGGCTTCGGAAAACGAAGAAGAATGGAACAGGCTAACAAGTGTGCCACTCTCTCTAACGGTTTCAACATAAACTGTACTGAAAATAAACTCCTCACGATGTCTATCTAATTATGAACTTGCTTTACTTTCACGGAACACATTTTTGGTGATAACAAATGTAACAAAGTAACATATTTACCAACACATGACATGTTCTACGCCACTACATACTTACATTTAAATGTGTGCTGCGTTGGTTCAGCCATTCTCCACAAGGGTTTTTGAAATTGGCCCGTGCTCAAAGCATTGTGGGGATTGTGGGGACGTGAAGTCTTCCCATGTGCAGCCTCAAAATTTCCCTCAAACCAAGGACGTGGCCTCGGTGGAATTCCAAGTATGCTGGACATTGGAACGGTCCTGCTGTGCCACTTGATGACGTAGCATCCTTGAAATATTGGCTTGGAAGCCAGTATCCTGGAGATTGAGAAACGGCCTAGGTATCTAGGAGGGCACAGTATTGGTCAAATTATTAAGTACACATTGCTTCCAACTAACCATATTTGATACCTAAACTAAACCTGTTCCACACCTATGTAGATGTCATGGGCTCATCTGGGATTTGAACCCGGGACCTCTCGCACCCGAAGCGAGAATCATACCCCTAGACCAGGGATGGGCAACTTTGATGGTGGTGGGGGCCACATCATTGATATACTGGCCACCAGGGGGCCGCAGATTCACTTGGAACACACACACACAGAAATGCCATGTGTTGTATGTAATTATTAACAAATATACTAAGTCTGACATCTTCATTGACATTTTACAATCAAAGGGAACATCCCCAAAAACTGGGAACATCCTCTAATAAGCTCACTAAACAAATATCAGTTCACAGAAATGTTATTTCATTTTTACAAGTGGCATGTTTGTATTGAACAGGTTATTAAACAGTGGAATACAACTATTTTAAACTATTGGAAAGCACGGAAAATGTGTGTGTATTGAGATTAACCATTAGAGGACATAAACATGAAGTCATGAACACTAACCCAGACATTAGTTATCTAACTTGAACCTAAAACATTTGTAGCCAGTCTCTGCATTCCCCTTATTCCACAATAAGGGGAATGTCAACACAGACACCTGTCAGCCCGCACTCTGCTGTTCCTCAGCACCACTCCCCCTCCCTCCCGCTGAAATTATGAATGAAAAGCGTAGTAATCGATAACACGGCAGGGTCCGTGACAGTTTGTTTTCATCTGATTTCAAATAAACAAAGTCTTGGTTTTAAGAATATTAAACTTGTTTCGCCAAATTCAGATGATAAAAACAACTGTTAAGCTTGTAAAGGCATAATTACAAGAGGCAACTTAACGTCAGAGCAGGAATAACAACAGCCGGTGTTTCTTGTGAGGGTTTCCCCGGGAAACAAACACAATACACACAAATGCGTCACAGATTATTTCGCGGTATTTTAAATCATCTACGCAGCTCGCGACGTAACTAGGAGTCTAGTGGACGGTATCAGTACTACAAGTAAAAAAAGAAAAAAAAATTAAATTTTTTTTTTTTTAATTAATTACGTTGTTTATAAATTAATCTGAGGGCCGCAAAAAGAGGAGGTGGGGGCCGCATGCGGCCCGCGGGCCGCCATTTGCCCATCCCTGCCCTAGACCAACGAGCCATGACGATAGGCAATTTTTCACTCTTCCCCACGACAGCCTGCTTAAATGACAATGCAAAATACTTTTCCATTAATTGCACTTTGTCCTCAATGAACACAGCTTGGATAACAATGTATGGCTTCTCTACACAGAAGATGAGCTTTGATCATTATTTGCCCCAATTCATCACTAGATTTCTGGCAGTTCAAATTGTGAAGTACACATTGCTTACAACAAACTTGTTTTGCCACCTAAACTTAACCTGTTCCACATCTTTGAAGACATCCTGGGCTCGTCCGGGATTTGAACCCGGGACCTCTCGCACCCGAAGCGAGAATCATACCCCTAGACCAACGAGCCATGACAAAACACAATTATTTCACAATTATAGACACAATCGCGGGCCAGTGATTTTTATATAGTCCACAATGCTAGTGGAGGACGCTCAGGTACTGCGGACCTTTAATTTATTATCTGAAACGATGTAATAACTTTTAAAACTTGTTCCAGTCACTTGCATTCAGCAGCAGCAGGCCATTCACTTTGATTTGATCGTTATGAAATGTCATAATTTCGACAATAAAGAAATGATACATAAACGTTATCTTGCACATTTTATCCAACCATCTCCGTTTCTAACTTTCAATATATTTTAAAAGAGATCTCTCTCTCACTTACTGAGTGCGGGGGCGGGGCCTCACAGACACACTGCACCTCTCTCACTCACAGACACGCTGCAGCGCTGTGCAAAGTTCACACAGGTCTGCCGGTAATGAATATTACATTTTGTGAGGAAACTTTTCCAATAAGTATTCCAATAAGTATTCCAAAATGTATTCACTTCAGGTTTACGAAAGTAACTGTAATCAGATTACTCGTTTTTGAAATGTAACGCCAGCTGAATACAGTTAGCCTACTTGATTTTTATATTCTGCGTAACGCCGTTACATGTATTACGTTACAACCAGTCTATGGTTACAACCCAACCCTGCTTCTAGGCAGCGCCATATAGATAGAAGAGTTACGACAACGGAAGTCCAAAAACGGTTATCGTCACGTGGTTCATGTAGACGAGGATCGTTCCCCGGAAGTTCATGGCGGGCAATGTGAATGCATTGATAACAGGAGATAGAACTACGATTTTTGGTAATTATTAGTGAATAAAGGTTTTGATTTGCAATATTTATACAACAAATCGATATGTGTATGTATTTACATCAATATGTTTTAAAAAATAAAATCGAATTTGCTAATATTAAGTGATAATATTAGGATTAGTGTGAACAGCTAGTTTACATGTTACTAACAGTGCCTTGGTTAAAGAGCCTGTTGCTGTTTATTTATAGCTTTGAATTCTTTCAAACCAATATTATCTTCTTAAACTTGTATGGTAGTCAGGAGCATCACTTTCTAATGTTTATTGATACATTTAGAGGGAGGGGATCTAAAGTAATGCTTTAAAATTCAGATTGGATTCATTTCTACCATTTTCTTAAATTCATGGTAGTTTCAGTAATCCCATGGTAACTGAGGACAAGTTATCTAAATGACTAATGTCGTCTTTATGGCTTTCAGAAAGGACAGGAGACCGACAGGTGACTATCAAAGGACTAGCAGCAGCAGCAGGAGCAGCAGCAGCATGATGATGATGATGATGATGATGATGATGATGATGATGATGATGATGATGATGATGATGATGTTAAATGTGTTGTTTTAGGAACATCCATTGCAAATACATGGAATTCAATAAACATTGAATAGCATATCGTGCAGTTTGTCGGTGCCTTTTCCTCCGTGTTGTCCTGGTTTGCTGTGCTGCCTCCTAGTCGCCACCATGGTTTGCTGTGCTGCCTGGGGATGCTCAAATCGCTCAGAGAAAGGAGTACGAATGTACGGCTTCCCCACTGACACAGAGCGGAGGAAAAAATGGCTGGCTCAAGTCAGCAGGAGCAATTTCACGACCAACAGCAACAAAATATGTGATGTAATTATATACAAACACTGCATTTGCACTTTTTCACAAAACGAAAACCAGACCATTGGGAAAGCTTAATGTTTTGTTTAATACAAAAAAACAGGGAAAGGCTTGAAAAACACTGAGAGTTGAGACTCAGGGTGCAGGGTGAGGGTCTCAGTGCAGGTATTCAGGCTCCATTGAATCCCCCTCTGGTTCTTGTGCTGAGAGAGGGAGTAACAGACAGGAGAAAGGGTTATACACACACAGCACACCTATTGGATGGGAAATGCCTTGGGGAGATAAGGTGTTTACTTATATAAAACAGTAGTATTAAACTTACCTTGTGTTTTCACTCTCACTTAAGTCCCTCTCCCTTTGCCATCAATCCAAAATCAGCTGAGCTGCAACATTATACAGACAGGTAATAATCAACAGAATCACAAGGACACGATATGGCTCTGCTAAAAACACTCACTCTTACACGCACCAAAGTTATATTTATCTAATATTTAACTCCCTCCACCCCCGCATACAATCCCGTTTAGAAGCCCCTCTTCTCTAATTCAACATGTTGGACGAAATGACATTAAGAGAACGGAATTTACAATTAAAAGGCTGTTCAACGTGTGTTGCTAACTTGCTTCGGTATGCTAGTGTAACCGATGTATAACTTCACTTGTTTATATTTCAGTAAAATCATTGTCCATACTTTATTTGTAAAACTTGTCACTGTCACTTTATATTTTAGATGCTTTTATTTTGAAAAGTACGTTTTATTTTGGTACTCTTGGTACCGGCACATTTCAGCAGACTCGCGCTGCTTTCCTCAGTTAGCTTCAGGCTGCACTGAGGAGAAGTAAGTGGAACGAGTGGTGTCATAAATGTTGTATTTTATATGTTAACAGATTGTTTAATGTTACACTTCACACAAGCCAAACCTATTTGCAGTTAGTATCTATATTTTGCCGTGTGACTAGTTTATATAATGTGCAGCGCTTCAAACTGTTTGGGAGCTTTCTAAAGTGTAGCTATATGCTAATCTAACATGTGGGTGTTTTCTTCCACTGAAGGTGTGAAGCTAGAAAGCCGATGAAGCGATTTCCTGCTCTAATTATTATATTCTGTTTTGCACAGGTATGTGGGTATTCTTTTTGTGTTTGTAACTGTAAATTGTATTGTTTGTTATGTATACTTTCCTGAGTTAGCTTCAGGCTGCACTGAGGAGAAGTGTGAAGCTAGAAAGCCGATGAAGCCATTTCCTGCTCTAATTATTATATTCTGTTTTGCACAGAGAATAAATCCCGTTTGGCAAGAAGGAAGTCGTTCTCATTTATACAACGCATACACAACGCAGAGACCACATGTGGCGTCAAACCAGACCGGTTACAGTGGTGCCGTGACCCGGATTCACAGTGCTTCAGACTGTTCCATCGTCGTTCCTGAGGCTGTGGATCAACACCAGCTTGGTCACCAGAGGTTGCTACACGCCGCACACTTACTTTCATGTATTGAAGAAAAGGAATTACATAGAGGAAACTGTTTTCTTTTTTTTTTTCTCTCTGTAATTGTTTTACATTCATTGTTTAGAGAGTACATTTGTCATTTCTGTATTTGATTGTATACTGAAGACCTTGAAGTTTGGTATACAGGGTTAAAAATGACATATGTTACTGGTAAAATGGATGGGGACAATGTTCTAACTGACAGTTTTAGTTTCGGTTTTGGAAGAGGGAAACCCATCAGCGGGTACCCTTTTATCCCAGTCAGAGGTACAGCTAATGTAGATTCGCCAGCTTTTTGTTCTACTCGCATGCTAGGTCATGTAGCATCTCCTCAGAGTGAGGAGGATTCACATTCAAGCCTTCCAGATACAAATGATCCAGCTTTAAATAACCTGATAACACACATTGCTCAGCAGGTAGGACAGACTATAAGAGATCAGTTAAGGGGGGAATGTGAAGCAAGGGGTGTTGGAGCCACACCAGCTCAGAGCGGTGTTGGCCAGTTACCCAGTGACCACACTTACCTCAACTTGACTGGTGCAAAGTTAGTGTTGCAGTCAGATGTGAGAGAGCCTCCAGTCTTCAGAGGAGATGGATCTGACAAGAACACAGTCTGTGAGTGGGAAGAGTTAATGGGAGTGTGTTTCAGGAAACGAGCCACACCTCTGAGAGAACAGCACATTGAGATAATGTCTAAGTTAATGGGCAAGGCTAAAGACATAGTGAGGATAACTCTGAGGAGCTGCCCATCCATGAAGCCTCAAGATAACCCACAATTGATCTATGACATCCTCAGACAACACTTTAGTGATGTGACCTATTCATGTATGCCCATGGCTGATTTCTACAGTACAGTTCCGGTGGCAGGAGAGTCCCCCGTAGAGTACTGGCTTCGGCTAAACAAGGCAGTTGATGCAGCGGAGGAGGGCTTGAAGAGGCTAGGGCGGAAGATGGAGGATTCTTGTCAGGAAGTAGCAATGATGTTTGTCAAATACTGCTCAGATCCCACCCTTGCTGCTGTTTTCAAGTTTAAGGCACCAAATAAGTGGACAGCTAGTGAAATCCAAGAGCATATCGATCGCTACCAAACTGAAATGAAAGAACAGGTGCTTTCCAAATCAAAGAGAGTTAAACCAGTGACAGTTCACGTCCAGGTTTCCGCACCTGACGTTTCAGAGACAATATGTCACCCACAGGAGTCATCTATGCAAGGTGAGAACAGCACAGCATCCAAGCCCTCTTGTAATGATGACTGTATGAAAATGTTAGTCAGTTTATTTGACAGAGCATTGTCACAGAACAACCAGGTTACACACAAACCACTCCCCTCTGATCCATTTCAACCGACAGCCTGCAGGGTCTGCCAGTCTCTAGATCATTCCACCCTTGCACACTGCAGGCAGAAACGCCTCTGCTTAGCATGCTTCGAGGCAAACCACATCAGGAAGAACTGTCCTAACCGTCAGGCTGGCCGAGGTTCTCCGGCTTTCCCGCCACAGAATTCTCCATCTTTAAACTAACTGGCCCGCATTTAGTGAGGGAATGTGTGGGAAACAGAGAAGAAACCCTCAACAGTGGTGATATTGAAACTAATTATATAAAAGCATGCGCAGCAGCACCAGCCGATGCTAAGGTAATAGTGCAAAATACACAGAGAGTGGGCCCTTTTGATGAGTTGTTTTACACCCCTGTTAGCATTAACAACACATTTCAGGTGCAGGGGATGCTTGACTCTGGTTCCATGGCTTGTACTCTCAGCGAGCAGGCAGAGCAGAAGATGTTGAGTGAGAATATACTCTCAGAATCCATTCCTTTGACTCAAGAGATTGTGCTAATAGGTTGTGGAGGGACACTTGGCAAACCCAAGTGTATGTACGAAGTGGAAATGAAACTGTATGGGGAGAGCTGTATCGTACCTGTTCTTGTGGTGCCTGGCCAACGAGATGACTTAATCATAGGCACAAATGTCATCAGATTTATCATGCATCAGCTGAAAATAACCAGTGACTATTGGCGCCTGGTTTCCAGTGGCAATCTTCTCCCAGAGTGTGAACAGTTCCTTGATCTCATGGCAAACTCATCCAGGTGGAGAGGCGAGGAGCTTCCAGACAGAATAGGGACCGTTAAACTCCAGCATGCGGTTACGCTAATGACTAAGAAAGAACATCTTGTTTGGGGTAAGTTGCCAAATAACGCTCCCATGTCTCCAGGCAGCACAGTAATAGTTGAGCCCACCTCATCCAAGTGCATGCCTCGTAACATCATGATCGGGCGTGTTATTACACCATTGTGGGGTGACAGATGGATCCCAATGAAAGTCACAAACGTGTCAGACAAGCCTATCACCCTGAAAAGAAACAGCAAGTTGGCCGACGTGTTCCCCTGTCTAGCTGTTGAAGAGTTTGAGGTTTTTCAAAGTACCAGCCAACTCAACAACGTTAAGGAGGAGGAAAGTCTAGGCAAGGCTAAACCTACAGATTTCAAGCAGCGACTACAACAGGTTGGACTCACTGAGGTTGATATCGATCAGTGCCAGGCTGGCCAAGGTGGGAAGGAGAGGTTGGTCGCGCTGCTTGAAAAGTACAATGACATTTTCTCCAAACATTCTATGGACTGCGGTGAGGCAGAGGGCTTCAAGCACCGCATCAGGCTCACTGATGAGAGACCATTCCGTCTCCCTTACCGGCGGGTGCCACCAGCCCATTACCAGAAACTGCGACAGGTCCTTTCAGAAATGGAAGAACAGGAGATCATCAGGAAGTCAGTAAGTGATTATGCCTCTCCCCTCGTACTTGTGTGGAAAAAAGATGGCAGTTTGAGACTCTGCACAGACTTCAGGTGGCTGAATGCGAGGACGCTCAAGGATGCGCACCCATTACCACACCAGTCAGACTGCTTGGCTGCCCTGGGTGGGAACACCTACTTCGGCACAATGGATCTGACTTCTGGCTTCTATAACATCCCAATGGCAGAGGAGGACAAGAAATACACTGCATTCACTACTCCAATGGGACTGTATGAATTCAACAGGATGCCCCAAGGTTTGTGCAACAGTCCTGCCTCATTCATGCGCATGATGCTCAGCATATTTGGAGACCTGAACTTCAGCAGTTTGCTGTGTTATCTTGATAATCTGCTTGTGTTTGCTGAAACTGAAGAAGAGGCGTTGGAGAGGCTGGAGGTTGTTTTTCAGCGGCTCAGGCTTCACAACCTTAAACTGAGTCCAAAGAAATGCCACCTGATGAGATCTTCAGTCAAGTTCCTAGGTCACATTATAGATGGTAATGGAGTGGCTATGGATCCAGCAAAAATTGAGGTCATATCAAAAATGTCAAAGTTGGACCTGATGGAAGACGATGGTTGCACACCATCAGTAAAGAGGATAAAGTCTTTTCTGGGGATGGTGTTCTACTATCAACATTTTATCTCTAACTGTTCTGCTATGGCCAAGCCACTGTTTGCTCTTACTGCAGGCCAAAAGAGACGAGGGAGAGTCAAGCTAAACTCCAATACCGGCTCCTTCAGGAAACTGAAACCCTCTGATTGGACAGAGGAATGTGATGCGGCTCTTTGTAATCTGAAAGACAGTCTCTTGAGCTACGTCGTCCTCTCACACCCAGATTTCTCTCGCCCTCTGATTCTATCTATTGATGCCTCTCTGGACGGGCTAGGGGCCGTGCTATCACAGATACCAGCTGGTGAAGAGAAAGCACGTCCCATTGCATTTGCAAGTAAGACTCTCAGTGGCTCTCAGAAGAGATATCCCGCCCATAGGCTTGAGTTTCTGGCCCTGAAATGGAGTGTGTGTGAAAAATTTAGCCATTGGTTAAAAGGCCATGAATTTACAGTATGGACTGATAATAACCCTCTTACCTACATCCTGACGAAACCGAAGCTTGATGCGTGCGAACAGCGCTGGGTGTCTAGGCTCGCTCCTTACACATTCGACCTGAGACATATACCTGGCACCAAGAACATAGTGGCTGATGCTCTCAGCAGAGATCCTTTCGCAAGATCAGTAAGCCACAGGCTCATCACAGAGCAGTACAGTCACCTTCTTGCTGAAGCCGAGGGTGTTAGTCACGACGGCATTCAAGACACTTTCCGACTCAAAGTCCAGTGTCAGTAGATGAAGAAGTTACCTGGTGGCAACATTAAGTCTCAATCTGACCCCCTCATGTGTCACAGTGATTCTGGAGCTGTCAAGGCTCTTTTGGATGTTCATGCTCAGTGGGAGATTGCTGCCGAGACGAGAGCTGTGGAGTTGGCTCAGACTGTCCAGGATCTTTTGCTGCCGGACCAAGACTCCCTTCCTGTGTTCTCGTTAGAGGAACTCAAGCACAGTCAGGAATTTGATCCCATTATTTCAAAACTCCTACCATTTGTGTTTCGCAACCGCCGTCCTTCCAGACGTGAACGATCAGGACTAGATGCCAAAGTTATGGTTCTCATCAAACAATGGGAGAGACTGAAGGTTCAGAATGGTGTCCTCTATCGGGTCACCAAGGATCATTTCAGTAAACAAAAGAGGCATCAGTATGTTCTGCCTGACAGTCTTAAAGAAAAAGCATTACATGGCATTCATGATGTTGCTGGGCATCAGGGACAGGCTAGGACCTTGCATCTAGCAAGACAGCGGTTCTTTTGGCCGAAGATGGAGTCTGATGTCAAAGAGTATGTCAAGTGCTGTCAAAGGTGCATTCTGGCGAAGACACCAGAACCCTCTGCTCGAGCCCCACTTGAAAGCATCAGGACGTCGGCCCCCATGGAGTTAGTGTGCATAGACTTCTGGAGTGCGGAGGATAGTAGGCAGCACTCAGTGGATGTTCTTGTCTTGACAGACCACTTCACAAAGCTAGCACATGCTTTTCCATGCACTAATCAGACTGCAAAACAGGTCGCCAAGAAGCTGTGGGATCATGTGTTTTGTGTGTATGGCTTTCCAGAGCGTGTTCACTCCGATCAGGGAGCTAATTTTGAGAGTGAGCTCATAGCAGAATTGCTCAAACTTTCCGGAGTCTCCAAATCACACACTACGGCATACCATCCAATGGGAAATGGAGGAACGGAAAGATTCAATCGAACACTTGGGAATATGCTGCGGTCTCTCTCTCTAAAAGAAAAACACAAGTGGCCTCAACAGATACAAGCTCTGACTTTTGCATATAATGCAACAGTACATGAAACAACAGGATATGCACCGTTCCAGCTTATGTTCGGCAGAACCCCGAGGCTCCCTGTGGATGTGATGTTCAAGCAAGTGTTGCATGATCCAGTGGTTGTTGATTACAAAAGCTATGCCAAAACGCTCATGTCACATCTTCATGAAGCAGTAAGAATTGCCCAAGAACACAGCATCAAAGAACAGGACAAACAAGCAAGTGGTTACAACAGAAAAGTGAGAGGCACTCACCTGAACTTAGGGGACAGAGTGCTCATTGCAAACAAAGGTGAGAGAGGAAAGAAGAAACTGGCTGACAAATGGAGTGCAATTGTGTACACCGTTAAAGACAGAAACCTGCAGACACACACATACAAGCTGGTGGACAGTAGTGGAAACACTAAGATAGTTCATCGAAACCTGGTCTTAGACATCAGCTTTTTGCCTGTGGTGACAACTGGAGAAGACTTGTGTGATACTGAAGCGGAGGAAAGGTCGTATACGACTGATTCCCTGGACTCTTTGGAGGATTCAAGAGGCAGGACCAGTATGTGGATAATGAGTGGATCAGAGGAAACCCGGAGTCAAATGATTATGAGTGAACGATCGTCTGAGGTGGATCAGTCAAGTCAGGGCATTCCAGAAGTGGACTGGTCTGCAGATGGTCCAATTCAGGGCTTCCCAAATGACCAGAACCGGTCCAGCAGAGACACTAATTTCGACAGCTTAGTTGCAGGGGCTGACTCAGACTCATCATTCATGTCACATGTACATTCAGGACACCTAAACACTCAGTCACATCCTGCAGACACAGGTCATGTCACAGTTACACAGGTACAATCGACAGTAGAAACTGAACCTGTAGTCAGGACAAGGGCAGGCAGGGTTAGCAAAAGAGTCAATCGATTCATTGAGTCCATGGTCCAAAAGCCTTTTGATTTAAGGGGTTTTGTGAGTTCAGTTAACCAGAGATCTCAGTCACTACTTACACTGTTTTAAAGTGACAAGCTTGTAGTTTTTTTGTTTTTGTTTGTACCTCTGATCTGGTGAATATGCTTTTTAAGGGACAATGTCTAATGTATGTGTAATATGTTACATGTTTGAGAGTAGCAGGGAGTTGTATGGTGTACAAGGCATCATATTGATCTAGGAGGGACTAAGGCTTGATCTCCCTTATGTTTTCTCTGAACCTATATAGTAGGTGGCTTTTACAGCCGATGGTAGAGCTAAGAGTTTTTCAGTTAACCCTGCACAAGTTTGATGTCAGTTGTCTTGGAGGTCAGAATAGTTTATTCAGAGGTACACTATGGTCTGAATTTTTGCGAAATATAGGAGGGGTGTATGTAACCGATGTATAACTTCACTTGTTTATATTTCAGTAAAATCATTGTCCATACTTTATTTGTAAAACTTGTCACTGTCACTTTATATTTTAGATGCTTTTATTTTGAAAAGTACGTTTTATTTTGGTACTCTTGGCACCGGCACATTTCAGCAGACTCGCGCTGCTTTCCTCAGTTAGCTTCAGGCTGCACTGAGGAGAAGTAAGTGGAACGAGTGGTGTCATAAATGTTGTATTTTATATGTTAACAGATTGTTTAATGTTACACTTCACACAAGCCAAACCTATTTGCAGTTAGTATCTATATTTTGCCGTGTGACTAGTTTATATAATGTGCAGCGCTTCAAACTGTTTGGGAGCTTTCTAAAGTGTAGCTATATGCTAATCTGACATGTGGGTGTTTTCTTCCACTGAAGGTGTGAAGCTAGAAAGCCGATGAAGCGATTTCCTGCTCTAATTATTATATTCTGTTTTGCACAGGTATGTGGGTATTCTTTTTGTGTTTGTAACTGTAAATTGTATTGTTTGTTATGTATACTTTCCTGAGTTAGCTTCAGGCTGCACTGAGGAGAAGTGTGAAGCTAGAAAGCCGATGAAGCGATTTCCTGCTCTAATTATTATATTCTGTTTTGCACAGAGAATAAATCCCGTTTGGCAAGAAGGAAGTCGTTCTCATTTACACAACGCATACACAACGCAGAGACCACATGTGGCGTCAAACCAGACCGGTTACACTAGCTTAATCTGTTATCTGTAAACGTTCCCTAAAACTACTAATTTAGGGATAATCCACTGACATCCTTTAATACACATGTTCATTAGAATCAGATGTACTGATAATATCCGCAATATACATCTTTAAACTTCTTCTTACCTTTAAAAGTCCGTCACGAACGGTGTATTATGCTGCAACTCCACAGCTCTGCCAGCCTTGGCGCTAACTTCCGGGGAACGATTGAGAGGCTCCACGATCCGCCATTGCTGTAAAAAAGTGGTCCATTGGAGTGAACGGAGATGTCGTAACTCTTCTATTAAATGGCTCTGCTTCTAGGCTACTGTCCCGCAGCTCCTGTCTCTCTGTTGGACTCCGTGGCAGCAGGGCTACTGCTGCGGAGGCGGAGCGCACAAAGCAGACTCTTCACAACGAAGGGTCACCTCTTGTTGAAGGCAGGGAAGGTTTCGCAGTACGCAGTCTACTGTCCAGCAGCTGCTGCCTCTCTGTTGGACTCCGGTACTGCACCTTACTCACAACGTTGTAAACAAAAAAATGGGTGGGAGGCGAAAGCAGTAACCAGTCACCCCCGTCGTGCGGGCCGGATGAGAATGTCTGGCGGGCCGGATGTGGCCCGCGGGCCGCCAGTTGGTGGTCACTGCCCTAGACCAACGAGCCATGACGAAAAGCAATTATTTCACCTTACCAACGATAGCCTGCTTAAATGACATCACAAAACACTTTTCAATTCATTGCATTATGCCTCAATAAACAAAGCTTGGATGAAAATGCATGGCTTCTCTACACAGAAGATGAGCTTTGATCATTATTTGCCCCAATTCATCACTAGATTTCTAGCAGTTCAAATTGTGAAGTACACATTGCTTACAACAAACTTTTTTGCTATCTAAACTTAACCTGTTCCAAATCTTTGAAGACATCCTGGGCTCGTCTGGGATTTGAACCCGGGACCTCTCGCACCTGAAGCTAGAATGATACCCCTAGACCAACGAGCCATGACAAAACACAATTATTTTACCTTACCAACGATAGCCTGTTTAAGCCTGGCTTCTCTTCACAGAAGATGAGCCTTGGTCAGTTTGTGCCCCTACTAAACACAAGGTTTCTAACAGGGCACAGGATTGGTCAAATTGTGAAGTAGACATTGCTTAATAACAACAATAGTTGATACCTAAACTAAACCTGTTGTTGATGTCGTGGGCTCGTCCGGGATTTGAACCCGGGACCTCTCGCACCCGAAGCGAGAATCATACCCCTAGACCAACGAGCCATGACGAAAGGCAATTTTTCTGTCTTCCCAACGATAGCCTGCTTAAATGACAATGCAAAACACTTTTCCATTCATTGCACTTTGTCCTCAATGAACAAAGCTTGGATGAAAATGCATGGCTCCTCTTCACAGAAGATGAGCCTTGGTCAGTTTGTGCCCCTACTAAATACTAGGTTTCTAGCAGGGCACAGGATTGGTCAAATTGTGAAGTAGACATTGCTTAAGAAGAACAATTGTTGATACCTAAACTAAACCTGTTGTTGATGTCGTGGGCTCGTCCGGGATTTGAACTCGGGACCTCTCGCACCCGAAGCAAGAATCATACCCCTAGACCAACGAGCCATGACGAAAGATAATTTTTCTGGCTTCCCCACGACAGACTGCTTAAATGACAATGCAAAACACTTTTCCATGAATTGCACTTTGTCCTCAATGAACACAGCTTGGATACAAATGTATGGCTTCTCTACACAGAAGATGAGCTTTGATCATTATTTGCCCCAATTCATCACTAGATTTCTAGCAGTTCAAATTGTGAAGTGCACATTGCTTACAACACACTTTTTTTGCTATCTAAACTTAACCTGTTCCACATCTTTGAAGACATCCTGGGCTCGTCCGGGATTTGAACCCGGGACCTCTCGCACCCGAAGCA
>NC_047509.1:3067649-3075149 GCF_902827115.2 Pseudochaenichthys georgianus
AAAGCTTGGATGAAAATGCATGGATTCTCTTCACAGAAGATGAGCCTTGGTCAGTTTGTGCCCCTACTAAACACTAGGTTTCTAGCAGGGCACAGGATTGGTCAAATTGTGAAGTAGACATTGCTTAAGAAGAACAATTGTTGATACCTAAACTAAACCTGCTGTTGATGTTGTGGGCTCGTCCGGGATTTGAACCCGGGACCTGTCACACCCTAAGCAAGAATCATACCCCTAGACCAACGAGCCATGACTAAAGATAATTTTTCTGGGTTCCCAACGACAGCCTGCTTAAATGACAATGCAAAACACTTTTCCATGAATTGCACTTTGTCCTCAATGAACACAGCTTGGATAAAATGGTATTGCTTCTCTACACAGAAGATGAGCTTTGATCATTATTTGCCCCAATTCATCACTAGATTTCTAGCAGTTCAAATTGTGAAGTACACATTGCTTACAACAAACTTTTTTTGCTATCTAAACTTAACCTGTTCCACATCTTTGAAGACATCCTGGGCTCGTCCGGGATTTGAACCCGGGACCTCTCGCACCCGAAGCGAGAATCATACCCCTAGACCAACGAGCCATGACGAAAGGAAATGTTTCTGTCTTCCCAACGACAGCCTGCTTAAATGACAATGCAAAACACTTTTCCATTAATTACACTTTGTCCTCAATGAACACAGCTTGGATACAAATGTATGGCTTCTCTACACAGAAGATGAGCTTTGGTCATTATTTGCCCCAATTCATCACTAGATTTGTTGCAGTTCAAATTGTGAAGTACACATTGCTTACAACAAACTTTTTTTGCTACCTAAACTTATCCTGTTCCACATCTTTGAAGACATCCTGGGCTCGTCCGGGATTTGAACCCGGGACCTCTCGCACCCGAAGCGAGAATCATACCCCTAGACCAACGAGCCATGACGAAAGGCAATTTTTCTGTCTTCCCAACGATAGCCTGCTTAAATGACAATGCAAAACACTTTTCCATTCATTGCACTTTGTCCTCAATGAACAAAGCTTGGATGAAAATGCATGGCTCCTCTTCACAGAAGATGAGCCTTGGTCAGTTTGTGCCCCTACTAAATACTAGGTTTCTAGCAGGGCACAGGATTGGTCAAATTGTGAAGTAGACATTGCTTACAACAAACTTTTTTTGCTCCCTAAACTTATCCTGTTCCACATCTTTGAAGACATCCTGGGCTCGTCCGGGATTTGAACCCGGGACCTCTCGCACCCGAAGCGAGAATCATACCCCTAGACCAACGAGCCATGACGAAAGGCAATTTTTCTGTCTTCCCAACGATAGCCTGCTTAAATGACATCGCAAACACTTTTCCATTCATTGCATTATGCCTCAATAAAAAAGCTTGGATGAAAATGCATGGCTTCCCTTCACAGAAGATGAGCCTTGGTCAGTTTGTGCCCCTACTAAACACTAGGTTTCTAGCAGGGCACAGGATTGGTCAAACAGAGGGGCCGATGTTGATAGTTAGGTCAAGAGAGGGACAATCTTTTCCCGGAAGGAAAAGCACTTCAGTTTTGTCAAGGTTGAGCTTGAGATGATGAGCGGACATCCACTGAGAGATGTCAGCTAAACAAGCAGAGATGCGTGCGACGACCTGGGTCTCTGAGCGGGGAAAGGACAGAATTAATTGGGTGTCGTCAGCGTAGCAGTGGTATGAAAAACCATGCGGGCTAATGACAGATCCGAGCGAGTTTGTGTACAGGGAGAAGAGGAGAGGACCAAGAACAGAGCCCTGAGGGACCCCTGTAGTTAATTGACAAGGGTCGGACTCAGACCCTCTCCAAGTAACCCTGTAGGTGCGGTCTTTGAGGTATGAGGTGAGGAGGGAAAGTGCAGAGCCTGAAACTCCAAGTTCTTGGAGAGTGCGAAGGAGGATCTGATGATTCACCGTGTCGAATGCAGCAGACAGGTCCAACAGGATGAGGACAGAGGAGAGGGAGGTTGCTTTAGCAGTGTGCAGTTCCTCAGTGACAGCAATGAGAGCAGTTTCTGTGGAATGACCTGCCTTGAAACCAGACTGGTGCGGATCCAGAAGGTTGTTCTGATGGAGATAACAGGAGAGTTGTTTAAAGACAGCGCGTTCAAGTGTTTTAGACAGGAACGGGAGGAGAGAGACAGGCCTGTAGTTTATAACATCAGACGGGTTGAGAGTGGGTTTCTTCAGGAGAGGGTTTACTCTCGCCTCCTTGAGACTGTTTGGAAAGTGACCAGAAGTTAGAGAAGTGTTGATGAAATGGGTGAGAAATGGTAGAATATCAGGAGCGATAGTCTGAAGGAGGTTTGAAGGGATAGGGTCCAGAGGACAGGTGGTAGGGCGGGCAGAGGTAATGAGGGTAAGAACCTCACTTGGAGAGAGAGGGGAAAAGGAGGTTAGTGTGCCGGTTGAAGGTGGCTCAGGTGATCCGGCGGTGAGTAGGGGTGAGTCAGAAAAAGAAGAGCGAATGTCGTAAACCTTTTTTTCAAAGTGGTTAACAAAGTCGCTTGACAGAAGGGAGGAGGGGGAAGGGGCTTTGGGGGGGTCCAAGAGGGTGGAGAAGATGGAAAATAGTTTTTTAGGATTGGAATAGGAAGATTGGATCTTATCTTGAAAGAAAGTGCTTTTTGTCTGAGAGATGGAAGCAGAGAAAGAGGAGAGGAGAGCCTGATAGGTTAGGAGGTCGTCACGGTGTTTGGATTTCCACCATTTCCGCTCTGCTGCCCTAAGGACGGTTCTATTAGCACGCAGTGCGTCATTTAGCCAGGGAGCAGGAGGGGACTGACGAGCCTGCCGAGATGTGAGAGGACAGAGAGAGTCCAGAGTGGATGAGAGAGTAAAGAGGAGAGTTTCTGCAGCAGAGTTTGGAGGCAGGAGTTGGAACGAGTCAGAGGAAGGGAGGGCTGAGAGCACCGAGGAGGCAAAGGTAGAGGGGGAGAGGGAACGAAGGTTACGGTGGACAAGTGCAGGATGAGAAGAGATTAGTTTGTTATGTTTGGAAAGGGGTAAAGAGAATGAAATGAAGAAGTGATCGGAGGTGTGGAGCGGGTTTACAGAGAGGTTAGAAGTAGTGCAGTTCCTTGAGAATATGAGATCGAGGACATTGCCAGCTTTATGAGTCGGTGGGGACGGAGACAGTGAGAAAGCAAAGGTGGTTAACAGAGATGTTAGTTCGTCTATCTTCCCCGTCTGGAGGTTGAAGTCTCCGAGAAGTACAGCGGGAGGGCCAGTTTCAGGGATGTGTGAGAGGAGATGATCTAATTCATCCAAGAATTACACTTTGTCCTCAATGAACACAGCTTGGATACAAATGTATGGCTTCTCTACACAGAAGATGAGCTTTGGTCAGTTTGTGCCCCTACTAAACACAAGGTTTCTAACAGGGCACAGGATTGGTCAAATTGTGAAGTAGACATTGCTTAATAACAACAATAGTTGATACCTAAACTAAACCTGTTGTTGATGTCGTGGGCTCGGCCGGGATTTGAACCCGGGACCTCTCGCACCCTAAGCGAGAATCATACCCCAAGACCAACGAGCCATGACGAAGGACAATTGTTCTGGCTTCCCCACGACAGCCTGCTTAAATGACAATGCAAAAGACTTTTCCATGAATTGCATTATGCCTCAATAAACAAAGCTTGGATGAAAATGCATGGCTTCTCTACACAGAAGATGAGCTTTGGTCATTATTTGCCCCAATTCATCACTAGATTTCTAGCAGTTCAAATTGTGAAGTACACATTGCTTACAACAAACTTTTTATGCTACCTAAACTTAACCTGTTCCACATCTTTGAAGACATCCTGGGCTCGTCCGGGATTTGAACCCGGGACCTCTTGCACCCGAAGCGAGAATCATACCCCGAGACCAACGAGCCATGACGAAAGGAAATGTTTCTGTCTTCCCAACGACAGCCTGCTTAAATGACAATGCAAAACACTTTTCCATTAATTACACTTTGTCCTCAATGAACACAGCTTGGATACAAATGTATGGCTTCTCTACACAGAAGATGAGCTTTGGTCATTATTTGCCCGAATTCATCACTAGATTTCTTGCAGTTCAAATTGTGAAGTACACATTGCTTACAACAAACTTTTTTTGCTACCTAAACTTATCCTGTTCCACATCTTTGAAGACATCCTGGGCTCGTCCGGGATTTGAACCCGGGACCTCTCGCACCCGAAGCGAGAATCATAGCCCTAGACCAACGAGCCATGACGAAGGACAATTGTTCTGGCTTCCCCACGACAGCCTGCTTAAATGACAATGCAAAAGACTTTTCCATGAATTGCATTATGCCTCAATAAACAAAGCTTGGAAGAAAATGCATGGCTTCTCTACACAGAAGATGAGCTTTGGTCATTATTTGCCCCAATTCATCACTAGATTTCTAGCAGTTCAAATTGTGAAGTACACATTGCTTACAACAAACTTTTTATGCTACCTAAACTTAACCTGTTCCACATCTTTGAAGACATTTGTGCCCCTACTAAACACTAGGTATCTAGCAGGGCACAGGATTGGTCAAATTGTGAAGTAGACATTGCTTAAGAAGAACAATTGTTGATACCTAAACTAAACCTGTTGTTGATGTCGTGGGCTCGTCCGGGATTTGAACTCGGGACCTCTCGCACCCTAAGCGAGAATCATACCCCTAGACCAGGGGTCGGCCGCATGCGGCCCTTTAAGCCCTCTGCTCTGGCTCCCTTGAGTTTAGACAAAAATAAGAAGGAAATAAAATAAAAGTATTTGTTGGACTATTTATATTTTGTTGCATGGTTGAAAATGTTTCGTATCTTGTATTTTGAGGTGATACTGTGACACATAAATAAAAAACAAAACGGTTTTAATTAGGTCAACTAAAATATGCGTCACATCCTGCTCCGGTCCCGCGCGAGTGCCTTTTCTTGGAGGCGAATAACCCCCGGCTCGATGAGCGAACTATGGATAAATCAAAGAAAAGTACCGGAGGAACACAGGATTTAATTCTGCGTGGACAGAGTTATCTGCTTTCACAGCAAACGATGCTGGTTTACCGGTATGTCTGATATGTAGAGAGAAGTTGTCAACGGTGGTGCAGCCTTTACGAGGGAGAGGAAGACAGCTGACGATCTTCAGTCATAATTCAATGGGGTATGTCATTTATTTCAGAAAACAATTTTTGTTATATTCCATGGAATGCTCTTAACGTCCCGATAGCAATGAATATATTAAATGCTTTGACAATAAATACATACAAAAATTAATCTGTGGAAGCCGTAGCGATGTAAAAAGCACGACCAATCATCTGCCTCATCCCGGCTAAAGTAACTGGATGGCCTACCTGCCTGTCAGCCTTCCATCTGTGCACAAACTTATCTCGTGCCCTCATTGGTCATGTGCGCGTTCGTGTGTGTTGGATGAGGGGCTCTGTGAGGAAGTCTGAAGGAAGAGGTTGTGTATTTTCAAATTCTAGCGCACTCGAGCTGGTTTCTCCATTCTTACCTACCCTACCTTTAACTCTTTTTAGGGTGCAGCTATATGTTTTATTTATTTCAAAGTGGGCCCATTTTAATAATATTTTTTTTCCCTTCAAATGTGCAGAGGACTCCCCAAGTGCTGTGTTTAATTTATTTTAAAGTAGGCCTGTGTATTATTTGTAATTCTCCTTATAAGAGTTCTTTGTTTCTTATTAGAGGTTAACAGTTTTATATCATGTAATAAATAGCATAATAAATGCAAAAAACTGTAGTTTTTGTCTGATATAACAATAAAAAACTATGAAATATGTGTTGCGGCTCCAGACAAAAAAATGTTTTGGAAGAATAAGCGAAATGGCTCTTTTGGTCAAAAAGGTTGCAGACCCCTGCCCTAGACCAACGAGCCATGACGAAAGATAATTTTTCTGGCTTCCCCATGACAGCTTGCTTAAATGACAATGCAAAACACTTTTCCATGAATTGCACTTTGTCCTCAATGATAAAAATGTATGGATTCTCTACACAGAAGATGAGCTTTGATCATTAATTGCCCCAATTCATCACTAGATTTCTTGCAGTTCAAATTGTGAAGTACAAATTGCTTACAACAAACTTTTTTTGCTCCCTAAACTTATCCTGTTCCACATCTTTGAAGACATCCTGGGCTCGTCCGGGATTTGAACCCAGGACCTCTTGCACCCGAAGCGAGAATAATACCCCTAGACCAGAGGTCTTCAACTAAAATTCAACGAGGTCCAGTTAGAGAAAATCTCCCCATGCAAAGGTCCGGAACATCAAAATGTCTAAGTTGCTTCATGAATTAGTGTGATATATATTGAAGTGACCTGTAGCTTTATCAACGTCTGTATGTAATCAACAACTGACTGCCAATCAAATAAAGAAAGTACAATTCAAAAACAACAATATTTATTGTCAATTAACATTACTTAGATACTGTGGATATGTGTAATGTTTAAATATTGAAGTTAAAAGCATCAATCTGGTGCACTTTGAGAGCAACATTGAGAGATCTATGGAGACATCTCTCAACACAGATGAAACAGAACTGTAGCATATTTTCCTTTTAGGATATTTTACAAATCACTCCCCTTTTAAACTCTATTCTTGTTATTTTTAACAGCTTTTTTGTTGCTGTCATATAGTATTTTATACCTGTTTTTCATTTAGTCTCATTAATAACTATAATGATCATATCAAGGTGTGCTTTAACCTCACTGAGCTGAGGTTATTTGAGCCTCTCAGGAGAGAGCTCTCTTCCACCTGGTTGTAGAAAAGCTCTTTAAATTCGTTAGCATAGCTAGCTAACCAGATGCTAATAACAACAGATCGCCACTGTGCTTACAACTAAAGACACAGCCACGCAAACACTGCTGTATGTGTACGGCTCCTTATGGGAGCTCTGCTTATGGGTATTGCAATATTTTAAGGGCTGGAGCGGCGTTCCGGTGCTCAGCACTCCTTTCAGACGAGACATATACCACGTGAAGACACGTTACGCTCGTGTTGTGTTCATGAACCTGTCCGTGGCCAGGAAAAACAGGTACTCGTTGTTTAATTATTTTTGCGGTCTAGATTTCTTCTTCTTTTTTGAAGTGAGAAGTTGTCCGTCTGTCGGACTGACTCCCTCCCCCCCCCCACCCCAAAACGAAAACTCTTCGGTTCTCCACGAATTACACAAGTCACCCAAATCAGCGTTAAAAAAGTGGGAGGCGCCGAAAAATCCCCTATTAATGTATTGATTATAGCTCCGGGTCCGTATATGTCGGCGTCTGGGTCCGCATCCGGACCGCGGTCCGCCTGTTGCCGACCCCTGCCCTAGACCAACGAGCCATGACAAAACACAATTATCTCACCTTACCAACGATAGCCTGCTTAAGCCTGGCTTCTCTTCACAGAAGATGAGCCTTGGTCAGTTTGTGCCCCTACTAAACACTAGGTTTCTAGCAGGGCACAGGATTGGTCAAATTGTGAAGTCGACATTGCTTAAGAAGAACAATTGTTGATAC
>NC_047509.1:3085149-3090149 GCF_902827115.2 Pseudochaenichthys georgianus
ACCATGGGGTCTTAATTCATTACGTGTTGATTTCTATCAACGGGGGAGTACTTCAGGAAAGTCGACAGAGGGGGGTGCTAGTGGAGTACTTCGTGACCACAGAGTGTGAACGTTGTGATCAGCTGTTTTAGCGCAGTTCTCCAGTGAAGGGGGGGGGGAGTCTCCCTCCGCAGCCGGTTGGCGTAGTTTTTGCACAAGTCCGTTGTACAGACCGACGTTAACAGCAGCCCTGTCTGTGCACACGGAGACCGACTCTGTCGTCCGGTGATCTAACCGCCTTCTGGAAAAGCTTCACAAGCACGTCGGTACGCAAATGCGCTTTGTGACACAAGTGACGGTACGCATTTCAGATTACGCACATAACCTGAGTACCAGTTATGTGCACCCCTGTACCAGAGCCATATTATTACTATTATATGGCTCTGCCCTGTACTACAGCAAAAGTATTCTGCCTCGGGACTTCCTGCAACAACACCACGCCGTTATCAAAGATGTTCTATTGAGAAGACGATCACTACGTGACAAAAGTTTTCAAAACCGTCGCTACTGAAATCAATCTTACTAACTGCTGTCTGTGCAATTTACTCCGCGCGAGTTGGCAGACTTTATTTTGCTTACTTTAACATCATTTTTCATGGTGGGGCTAAGCCATTTCTTGGTATGGGTGTAGCCTACCCCAGCCATACCCTGGCGCTGCCACTGGTGGCACGTATGGAGCGGGCCATTCTGCACATGCGTTAAATGCGTTAAATATTTTAACGCAATTAATTCAAAAAATTAATTACCGCCGTTAACGCGATAATTTTGACAGCACTAATAAAAATGTATGGCTTCTCTACACAGAAGATGAGCTTTGGTCATTATTTGCCCCAATTCATCACTAGATTTCTTGCAGTTCAAATTGTGAAGTACACATTGCTTACAACAAACTTTTTTTGCTACCTAAACTTAACCTGTTCCATATCTTTGAAGTCATCCTGGGCTCGTCCGGGATTTGAACCCGGGACCTCTCGCACCCGAAGCGAGAATCATACCCCTAGACCAACGAGCCATGACAAAATACAATTATTTCACCTTACCAACGATAGCCTGCTTAAATGACATCGCAAAACACTTTTCCATTCATTTCATTATGCCTCAATAAACAAAGCTTGGATGAAAATGCATGGCTTCTCTACACAGAAGATGAGCTTTGGTCATTATTTGCCCCAATTCATCACTAGATTTCTTGCAGTTCAAATTGGGAAGTACACATTGCTTACAACAAACTTTTTTTGCTACCTAAACTTAACTGTTCCACATCTTTGAAGACA
This sequence comes from Pseudochaenichthys georgianus, assembly GCF_902827115.2. Taxonomy (NCBI): domain Eukaryota; kingdom Metazoa; phylum Chordata; class Actinopteri; order Perciformes; family Channichthyidae; genus Pseudochaenichthys; species Pseudochaenichthys georgianus. The sequence goes on from NC_047509.1 coordinate 3,086,463, forward strand.
TCCTGGGCTCGTTCGGGATTTGAACCCGGGACCTCTCGCACCCGAAGCGAGAATCATACCCCTAGACCAACGAGCCATGACAAAACACAATTATTTCACCTTACCAATGATAGCCTGCTTAAGCCTGGCTTCTCTTCACAGAAGATGAGCCTTGGTCAGTTTGTGCCCCTACTAAACACTAGGTTTCTAGCAGGGCACAGGATTGGTCAAATTGTGAAGTAGACATTGCTTAATAACAACAATAGTTGATACCTAAACTAAACCTGTTGTTGATGTCGTGGGCTCGTCCGGGATTTGAACCCGGGACCTCTCGCACCCTAAGCCAGAATCATACCCCAAGACCAACGAGCCATGACGAAGGACAATTGTTCTGGCTTCCCCACGACAGCCTGCTTAAATGACAATGCAAAACACTTTTCCATTAATTACACTTAGTCCTCAATGAACACAGCTTGGATACAAATGTATGGCTTCTCTACACAGAAGATGAGCTTTGGTCATTATTTGCCCGAATTCATCACTAGATTTCTTGCAGTTCAAATTGTGAAGTACACATTGCTTACAACAAATTTTTTTTGCTACATAAACTTATCCTGTTCCACATCTTTGAAGACATCCTGGGCTCGTCCGGGATTTGAACCCGGGACCTCTCGCACCCGAAGCGAGAATCATACCCCTAGACCAACGAGCCATGACGAAGTACAATTTTTCTGGCTTCCCCACGACAGCCTGCTTAAATGACAATGCAAAACACTTTTCCATTAATTGCACTTTGTCCTCAATGAACACAGCTTGGATAAAAATGTAAGGCTTCTCTACCCAGAAAGATGAGCTTTGATCATTATTTGCCCCAATTCATCACTAGATTTCTAGCAGTTCAAATTGTGAAGTACACATTGCTTACAACAAACTTGTTTTGCTACCTAAACTTAACCTGTTCCACATGTTTGAAGAATCCTGGGCTCGTCCGGGATTTGAACCCGGGATCTCTGGCACGCAAAGCGAGAAAACATACCCCTAGACCAACAAGCCATGATAAAACACAATTATTTCACCTTACCAACGATAGCCTGCTTAAATGACATCGCAAAACACTTTTCCATTCATTGCATTATGCCTCAATAAACAAAGCTTGGATGAAAATGCATGGCTTCCCTTCACAGAAGATGAGCCTTGGTCAGTTGTGCCCCTACTAAACACAAGGTTTCTAACAGGGCACAGGATTGGTCAAATTGTGAAGTAGACATTGCTTAATAACAACAATAGTTGATACCTAAACTAAACCTGTTGTTGATGTCGTGGGCTCGTCCGGGATTTGAACCCGGGATCTCTCGCACCCTAAGCGAGAATCATACACCTAGACCAACGAGCCATGACGAAAGGAAATGTTTCTGTCTTCCCAACGACAGCCTGCTTAAATGACAATGCAAAACACTTTTCCATTAATTACACTTTGTCCTCAATGAACACAGCTTGGATACAAATGTATGGCTTCTCTACACAGAAGATGAGCTTTGGCCATTATTTGCCCCAATTCATCACTAGATTTCTAGCAGTTCAAATTGTGAAGTACACATTGCTTACAACAAACTTTTATGCTACCTAAACTTAACCTGTTCCACATCTTTGAAGACAATCCTGGATCGTCCGGGATTTGAACCCGGGACCTCTCGCACCGGAAGCGAGAATCATAACCCTAGACCAACGAGCCATTGACGAAAGGAAATGTTTCTGTCTTCCCAACGACAGCCTGCTTAAATGACAATGCAAAACACTTTTCCATTAATTACACTTTGTCCTCAATGAACACAGCTTGGATACAAATGTATGGCTTCTCTACACAGAAGATGAGCTTTGGTCATTATTTGCCCGAATTCATCACTAGATTTCTTGCAGTTCAAATTGTGAAGTACACATTGCTTACAACAAACTTTTTTGCTACCTAAACTTATCCTGTTCCACATCTTTGAAGACATCCTGGGCTCGTCCGGGATTTGAACCCGGGACCTCTCGCACCCGAAGCGAGAATCATACCCCTAGACCAACGAGCCATGACGAAAGGCAATTTTCTGTCTTCCCAACGATAGCCTGCTTAAATGAAATCGCAAAACACTTTTCCATTCATTGCATTATGCCTCAATAAAAAAGCTTGGATGAAAATGCATGGCTTCCCTTCACAGAAGATGAGCCTTGGTCAGTTTGTGCCCCTACTAAACACTAGGTTTCTAGCAGGACACAGGATTGGTCAAAATTGTGAAGTAGACATTGCTTAATAAGAACAATTGTTGATACCTTAACTAAACCTGTTGTTGATGTCGTGGGCTCGTCCGGGATTTGAACCGGGGACCTCTCGCACCCTAAGCGAGAATCATACCCACTAGACCAACGAGCCATGACGAAAGATAGTTTTTCTGTGCTTCCTCCCGACGACAGCCGGCTTAAATGACAACTGCAAAACACTTTCCATGAATTGCAACTTTGTCCGCAATGAACACAGCTTGGATAAAAATGTTAATGGGTTCTCTACACAGAAGATGAGCCTTTGATCGTTATTTGTGTGCCCCAATTCAGCACTAGTTTTCTAGCAGTATCAATTGTGAATACACATTTGCTTAGCTAGCTAAAAACTGAACCGTGTTTCCAGGGATCTTTGAAGACATTCTGGCTCTCCGGATTTGAACCAGGGAAACCTCTCGCACCCTATGGGGTCGACAGAATCATCCCCCTAGACTCAACGAGCCATGACAAAAGATAATTGTTCTGGCTTCCCCACGACAGCCTGCTTAAATGACAATGCAAACCACTTTTTAATGAATTGCACTTTGTCCTCAATGAACACAGCTTGGATACAAATGTATGGCTTCTCTACACAGAAGATGAGCTTTGGTCATTATTTGCCCGAATTCATCACTAGATTTCTTGCAGTTCAAATTGTGAAGTCCACATTGCTTACAACAAACTTGTTTTGCTACCTAAACTTAACCTGTTCCATATATTTTACGACATCCTGGGCTCGTCCGGGATTTGAACCCGTGAATACTAGGGCTGTGCATCGTCACTGGTCTCACGATTCGATTATCCTGTCAACGATTCGATTCGGTTCGATATCCCGGTGCATCACGATGCATCACGATTCATACCAATGCGTTGCATCCTCAATTTTCATATTACTGCACATGGCTTATTTTTATCAACGCATACTGCAGTAATACATATGAACTCTCTTTTTATTATTTAGAAAGTGCTTCAGAAATCAATAACATTAATGTCTTGACATTAATTTATAAACCATAATAAATGAATTGTATAGGTCTAGCCTCCGTGTGTGAAGTTGTTCCATCCTCAAAAACAAAAAGCTAATGCTTCTGCAGTCTAGCTGCAGCTTCTAGCCACGGTCTTCTGTTAAGAAAGGACACTGAATGTCCTGAATGTGGCCTCACACACAGGACCTGAGTCTGAACACAGCAGACAACAGGAGGATTTAACAGCATATAACAACTAAAATACTGCATGTGGGTGCACACTCACATTCTCTGTTTTACTGTTGCATAAATCCCATGCATGTATGAGATTAAGTTAGCTTCATTATATCTCAGTGATTAAGTGAATAATAAAGTTTCTTTCGGGTCACTGTCAGCCTGTAGTCTTATTTTTCAGGGAGGGGCGGGGCTTGGAAACGGAGAGGAG
>NC_047509.1:3095149-3110149 GCF_902827115.2 Pseudochaenichthys georgianus
AAACCGTCGCTACTGAAATCAATCTTACTAACTGCTGTCTGTGCAATTTACTCCGCGCGAGTTGGCAGACTTTATTTTGCTTACTTTAACATCATTTTTCATGGTGGGGCTAAGCCATTTCTTGGTATGGGTGTAGCCTACCCCAGCCATACCCTGGCGCTGCCACTGGTGGCACGTATGGAGCGGGCCATTCTGCACATGCGTTAAATGCGTTAAATATTTTAACGCAATTAATTCAAAAAATTAATTACCGCCGTTAACGCGATAATTTTGACAGCACTAATAAAAATGTATGGCTTCTCTACACAGAAGATGAGCTTTGGTCATTATTTGCCCCAATTCATCACTAGATTTCTTGCAGTTCAAATTGTGAAGTACACATTGCTTACAACAAACTTTTTTTGCTACCTAAACTTAACCTGTTCCATATCTTTGAAGTCATCCTGGGCTCGTCCGGGATTTGAACCCGGGACCTCTCGCACCCGAAGCGAGAATCATACCCCTAGACCAACGAGCCATGACAAAATACAATTATTTCACCTTACCAACGATAGCCTGCTTAAATGACATCGCAAAACACTTTTCCATTCATTTCATTATGCCTCAATAAACAAAGCTTGGATGAAAATGCATGGCTTCTCTACACAGAAGATGAGCTTTGGTCATTATTTGCCCCAATTCATCACTAGATTTCTTGCAGTTCAAATTGGGAAGTACACATTGCTTACAACAAACTTTTTTTGCTACCTAAACTTAACTGTTCCACATCTTTGAAGACATCCTGGGCTCGTTCGGGATTTGAACCCGGGACCTCTCGCACCCGAAGCGAGAATCATACCCCTAGACCAACGAGCCATGACAAAACACAATTATTTCACCTTACCAATGATAGCCTGCTTAAGCCTGGCTTCTCTTCACAGAAGATGAGCCTTGGTCAGTTTGTGCCCCTACTAAACACTAGGTTTCTAGCAGGGCACAGGATTGGTCAAATTGTGAAGTAGACATTGCTTAATAACAACAATAGTTGATACCTAAACTAAACCTGTTGTTGATGTCGTGGGCTCGTCCGGGATTTGAACCCGGGACCTCTCGCACCCTAAGCCAGAATCATACCCCAAGACCAACGAGCCATGACGAAGGACAATTGTTCTGGCTTCCCCACGACAGCCTGCTTAAATGACAATGCAAAACACTTTTCCATTAATTACACTTAGTCCTCAATGAACACAGCTTGGATACAAATGTATGGCTTCTCTACACAGAAGATGAGCTTTGGTCATTATTTGCCCGAATTCATCACTAGATTTCTTGCAGTTCAAATTGTGAAGTACACATTGCTTACAACAAATTTTTTTTGCTACATAAACTTATCCTGTTCCACATCTTTGAAGACATCCTGGGCTCGTCCGGGATTTGAACCCGGGACCTCTCGCACCCGAAGCGAGAATCATACCCCTAGACCAACGAGCCATGACGAAGTACAATTTTTCTGGCTTCCCCACGACAGCCTGCTTAAATGACAATGCAAAACACTTTTCCATTAATTGCACTTTGTCCTCAATGAACACAGCTTGGATAAAAATGTAAGGCTTCTCTACCCAGAAGATGAGCTTTGATCATTATTTGCCCCAATTCATCACTAGATTTCTAGCAGTTCAAATTGTGAAGTACACATTGCTTACAACAAACTTGTTTTGCTACCTAAACTTAACCTGTTCCACATGTTTGAAGAATCCTGGGCTCGTCCGGGATTTGAACCCGGGATCTCTGGCACGCAAAGCGAGAAACATACCCCTAGACCAACAAGCCATGATAAAACACAATTATTTCACCTTACCAACGATAGCCTGCTTAAATGACATCGCAAAACACTTTTCCATTCATTGCATTATGCCTCAATAAACAAAGCTTGGATGAAAATGCATGGCTTCCCTTCACAGAAGATGAGCCTTGGTCAGTTTGTGCCCCTACTAAACACAAGGTTTCTAACAGGGCACAGGATTGGTCAAATTGTGAAGTAGACATTGCTTAATAACAACAATAGTTGATACCTAAACTAAACCTGTTGTTGATGTCGTGGGCTCGTCCGGGATTTGAACCCGGGATCTCTCGCACCCTAAGCGAGAATCATACCCCTAGACCAACGAGCCATGACGAAAGGAAATGTTTCTGTCTTCCCAACGACAGCCTGCTTAAATGACAATGCAAAACACTTTTCCATTAATTACACTTTGTCCTCAATGAACACAGCTTGGATACAAATGTATGGCTTCTCTACACAGAAGATGAGCTTTGGCCATTATTTGCCCCAATTCATCACTAGATTTCTAGCAGTTCAAATTGTGAAGTACACATTGCTTACAACAAACTTTTTATGCTACCTAAACTTAACCTGTTCCACATCTTTGAAGACATCCTGGGATCGTCCGGGATTTGAACCCGGGACCTCTCGCACCGGAAGCGAGAATCATAACCCTAGACCAACGAGCCATGACGAAAGGAAATGTTTCTGTCTTCCCAACGACAGCCTGCTTAAATGACAATGCAAAACACTTTTCCATTAATTACACTTTGTCCTCAATGAACACAGCTTGGATACAAATGTATGGCTTCTCTACACAGAAGATGAGCTTTGGTCATTATTTGCCCGAATTCATCACTAGATTTCTTGCAGTTCAAATTGTGAAGTACACATTGCTTACAACAAACTTTTTTTGCTACCTAAACTTATCCTGTTCCACATCTTTGAAGACATCCTGGGCTCGTCCGGGATTTGAACCCGGGACCTCTCGCACCCGAAGCGAGAATCATACCCCTAGACCAACGAGCCATGACGAAAGGCAATTTTTCTGTCTTCCCAACGATAGCCTGCTTAAATGAAATCGCAAAACACTTTTCCATTCATTGCATTATGCCTCAATAAAAAAGCTTGGATGAAAATGCATGGCTTCCCTTCACAGAAGATGAGCCTTGGTCAGTTTGTGCCCCTACTAAACACTAGGTTTCTAGCAGGACACAGGATTGGTCAAATTGTGAAGTAGACATTGCTTAATAAGAACAATTGTTGATACCTTAACTAAACCTGTTGTTGATGTCGTGGGCTCGTCCGGGATTTGAACCGGGGACCTCTCGCACCCTAAGCGAGAATCATACCCCTAGACCAACGAGCCATGACGAAAGATAGTTTTTCTGGCTTCCCCACGACAGCCTGCTTAAATGACAATGCAAAACACTTTTCCATGAATTGCACTTTGTCCTCAATGAACACAGCTTGGATAAAAATGTATGGGTTCTCTACACAGAAGATGAGCTTTGATCGTTATTTGCCCCAATTCATCACTAGATTTCTAGCAGTTCAAATTGTGAAGTACACATTGCTTAGCTAGCTAAACTGAACCTGTTCCACATCTTTGAAGACAATCTGGGCTCGTCCGGGATTTGAACCCGGGACCTCTCGCACCCTAAGCAAGAATCATACCCCTAGACCAACGAGCCATGACAAAAGATAATTGTTCTGGCTTCCCCACGACAGCCTGCTTAAATGACAATGCAAACCACTTTTTAATGAATTGCACTTTGTCCTCAATGAACACAGCTTGGATACAAATGTATGGCTTCTCTACACAGAAGATGAGCTTTGGTCATTATTTGCCCGAATTCATCACTAGATTTCTTGCAGTTCAAATTGTGAAGTCCACATTGCTTACAACAAACTTGTTTTGCTACCTAAACTTAACCTGTTCCATATATTTTAAGACATCCTGGGCTCGTCCGGGATTTGAACCCGGGACCTCTCGCACCCTAAGCGAGAATCATACCCCTAGACCAACGAGCCATGACGAAAGATAATTTTTCTGGCTTCCCCACGACAGCCTGCTTAAATGACAATGCAAATTACTTTTCAATGAATTGCACTTTGTCCTCAATGAACACAGCTTGGATAAAAATGTATGGCTTCTCTACACAGAAGATGAGCTTTGGTCATTATTTGCCCCAATTAATCACTAGATTTCTAGCAGTTCAAATTGTGAAGTACACATTGCTTCCAACAAACTTTTTAGGCTACCTAAACTTAACCTGTTCCACATCTTTGAAGACATCCTGGGCTCGTCCGGGATTTGAACCCGGGACCTCTCGCACCCGAAGCGAGAATCATACCCCTAGACCAACGAGCCATGACGAAAGGAAATGTTTCTGTCTTCCCAACGACAGCCTGCTTAAAGGGGACCTATCATGCAAAATGCACCTTTGTACGTCTTTTATACATGAATATGTGTCCCCGGTGTTCCAGGGAACTCACCAAGTGTCAGAAAACACAACCCTCTTTATTTTCCTCCTTCGCCAAATCTCTAAAAAAGGGGCTGCAACGGATCTGAAAAAAACGGATCCAGATTTCAATACTTTTCTACGTCACAGAGAAGTCCTCGGCTTATTGGTCAACTCTCCACCTATCAGGGGAATGAGCCACGGCCACGTGCATTGCCAAACCTCTCATTCGCATATAGGCTATCGGCAGGCTAAATCAACCCACATCTGTGTTTTTGCCTGCTCTTGCCAGGATGTCTAAGATAGTTAAACGTTGTGCTGTTGTTGGCTGCAAGACTCGGGACAGGGGACTGCATGCAATGCCATCAGTGGAAAAAGAAATGAATCTGTGGCTAGACTTCATTTACAAGGGACATGTGCCAGAAGACCACGGCAGATTTCTGTTTGTGTGTTCCAAACATTTTACGACGGACATGTTTATGAACTTGTCTCAAGTCCAACACGGATATGCCTCCAAAGTAATGCTAAACCCGGGATCAATACCAACCATCCGGGACCAGGCCAGTGAGGACACATCCAATTTTGAAGCTGTACGTTTTTATTTAGCGGTGTTTTTCCTGTAAAGCTATCTCTAGCTTGTAGCATGTAGCATGTAGCTTCGTGTAGCCGTATCAATGTCGCCTCAAACCCAAATAGTAATCGGTTAGGTGTTTATATATTTTTGTAGCATTTTATTTTGTACGCTCCGCAGTCTTTGCTTTGTCATTTGAATTATCAGGCATTTGCTAACATGTTCAGACATACTGCCGTAATGTCGATCTGTGTGAAGGCTGTAAAGCCACGCCCTAGGCGATAACACAAGTATTTATTCTCCTATTTATTAGTATTTTGTATCCTCTACAATCATATTGAGTAAGTTATAATAACAAACGTAATCTTCTGTAGGCAAGTGCCGTTTTTTCCAGCGTTATATGTAAACGCTTTTGTGATTGTAGTCTGTAAGAACGATCAGATATCATCGATCTGTAAGCTAAGCTACGCTACGCTACGCTAATGAGACATGCCGTGTTTTGCAGCGTTATATGTAAAAGCTTTTGTGTGTTTACTTGTTTGCGCACATGAATATAAATGGGGGTGTGTTAGGATCAGTGTTGTGCTAGTTACTGAAAACCAGTAACTAGTTACCATTACTAGTTACTTCATTTCAAAAGTAACTCAGTTACTTTACTGATTACTTACACCAAAAAGTAATGCGTTACTGTGAAAAGTAACGTTTTAGTTACTTAAAAAAAGGGCTCCCATTATATTAATGCCCTTATAGCCTTCATTACAGTTCTGTTATTGCATTGGAGAATAATACAATCTGTTGATAAACTTGACATGCATTATATGCAATCTGGATTGCATCGATATTAGCTGGCTTTCCATTGTTGTATATTCTTTCTCCAGGTAGTTGGAAAAAGTGTTTCATATGCCGTGTGCCGCCCGGACATGCTATCATGCTAAATAGCTCCCTGAAAGCGGGTGACTCCACTGTAGCAATAGCCTGCATGTGTTCTACAACATACCGTGCAATGGCTTTATCGACTTTTCCCTGGCTAGCAGTCCCTTGGTTAAAATCCAGCCGCTGTTGCTTAGGTGCAGGTGGAGGTGGAGTGGCGTCGGCTGAGTCTCTGTGGTCTTAGCTACTAGCTTCGTCCCAGCATGTTGTTTCTGCAGATGTTGTAAGAGATTTGAATGACTGGTTTGGGCAGTAGATAGGCTCTTTGACCCGCCAGGACACAACTTACATTTAACTAAAACGTTCTTTTCTTTGTGCTCGACAAAAGTGAAATAGTGAGAATATCTCCAGGTGGAGAAACTAGACTTGAGCTCCGCCGCCGCCATGATAGTCTTGTTAGTAAACAACACAAACACGCCCACAGCCCGTCTCCGCATGTGCCACAGGAAGTATTTAAGTACATTTACTCAAGTACTGTACTTAAGTACAGTTCCCATCTCTGTTCACCTGGCTGTTGACTATATAAAAAAACTAACGCAGTAACGGAGTAACGCACCATGTAGTAACGGTAACTGAGTTACTGAATTTAAAAAGTAATGCGTTAGAGTACTAGTTACTGCCAAAAATAACGGCGTTACAGTAACGCGTTACTTTGTAACGCGTTAGTCCCAACACTGGTTAGGATACAACACTGTGTATGTATGCGAGGGGGGACACACACCACGAGTAAAACTGGGCTAAAGCCCCGTCGGTCTGTTGTTGTTGACAAGGCCTTACCTCTAGCAACAGGCTAATTAGTGGCTAGCACTCATTACAGTCAGTCTACTGAGCTCAGCCCCTCTCCAACACATCACCTGCATTGAGTCAGAAACACAGCATGCACGTTACGGTTCAAAACTAACTCAGATTGGAAAAGGCTAAGCAAAGAGCTTTGCTAAATAGAGAGCTTTGCTAAATAGAGAGCTTTGCTAAATAGAGAGTTTTGCTAAATAGAGAGTTTTAGCCCCATCTTTTGGGATTTCAGACTATATTTATCCAAATAGTATTTTCTCATCCTGAATACTAAGTTGAGATGATTTTGTTCTAACTATGTGTTCTTCTTTACAGGCCAGCACCTCACATACTTACTAATTAGTGACAATTTGTACATCCTTTGCTATTATTTACATTTTTTTTTATCATGGCGGAAATGAAAGACTGTACCTGGCAGCCCTGCACTACAATGAAAACGCTGAGCGTGCACAAGCCACTACATCCACTGGAAACCCTCTGTATAAACTGCAGTTCCCAAAGGCCAGGAAGGGAGAATGCAGAGCAAAACCAGTAAAGACTGACCCCATATTCCGTAAGTGTTTAAAATATTTATTATACAACTATTTACAAATATAAAATAAAAAAATTAGAAAGAAGTTTCAGTTTTTTACATGCATATACTAATCTAAACCACATTTTTTGTTGTTCTTTTTTTACCATTGCACAGCCCTACGTGGCCAACTTGATGGACCTCATCTTCGACCAAGTCTTTGTGGACCCTGCACCATTATGAGCGACCTGACAGGGAGGAGGTCATCGCCGGGTATGCTACACGGTTCAATTTGGCTGCTGTCTGAACCCAACATCGACATTTCACGGATCAGGAAACTCCCTGCGTATCCTGAGGACAACGCAGGCCGGAATCACCACTCTGATCCTGCGTCCAAGGAAGCCCCAGCACCAGCTCACAAAGCTTCTGTAAAAATATTTAGTGTCATTTATACAAAATACAAGTAGGCTACATTTAGTTTTTTTGATTTTGACAATAAAGTTCCAAGTTGATATCAAAATGTGTCGTGATTATTCATGTTTGGATGGGTAAAGAATATTCTGATTTCAAAAGCATAAGGTTGTGTGTGTGTGGACCTTTTTGTCGTACACATGGGTGTGTTATGCCATTGCTGTGTATTATATAATATAATAGTACATGTACAATGACAGAATGAAAGATTGCATAAAGCCATATACACCAGTATTTATTTCCATGAACAATATTAGCATTCATTTTACAATTTCAGTCAAAACAAACAAACAAACAAACAAACCACTCACTGCTCTATTTGTCTCAACTGTAGTCCACCATGTTCAGCTCTGTAAATATTAAATGCATTCTGCAGGGAGAACACATTCAGGCACACAGGCTCCAATCCAGGATGGTCCACCATACAGGTTACAGAGTCCTCAAGTTACTGCATCCGTCTTGACACATTATGATAAACATATATTGAATGACATGTGAAAAATGTATTTAAACAGACAACTTAGTAAAGCTATCAAAAATGTTAGCTGTGGTATCTCCATGCAGCACACATTCCCCATTCAGAAGGCATCGTGGCGCAATTTGCACAAAGAAGTCAATAACTGAGCTTTTAAAAACACATGAAACTACACACATTGCTGACAACTTGTTGTTGGAGTTATACTTTGTATCATCCTAAGTTATTCAACTTTCCAACGGTTGTTGCACGATGTTGGAAGAAAAGGACTGTAAACTATTAATAAACGCAATGAGGCCATTGTATATATGCTGAAAATATGAATGTCTCCCTTTATAAATATATATATATATATCGCTGTATTTGCGTTACAAACTGTACACATTGCATTCTTGCCAATTAGCCAAAATATGAACGGAATAAGGAGCAAGCATCGTAACAGAGTAAAATAAATAGGGACAACAGCTTGTCAGCTAACCATTCACAAACGTCCTGCTGCAACCGAGATTTTTTCACCTCCACCAAAACCTCCGCTGCTTCAGGGTCAGTTTCTGGATCAAATTGATAGTATGCTTGAACACATGCATTGCTCTGAGATGACATGTTTATTCTACACTAGTAATCACAGCAAGCATGGTAACGTGACTCTCGCCGGCTCATGCCTGCTCTTCTGCAGGGGGGCGTGGTCAGCTGCTGCTCAGAATTTTCAAAGACGGGCTTGGAATAGAGCGAAAATGAGCGAAACGAGGCATGTCTAAAAAATGATCTGTTTGGTATTTTGAAAAATAAAATGTATAAGTATACCTTATATAGGTATGGTCATACACTATATCATTTAAATATAGCATGATAGGTCTCCTTTAAATGACATCGCAAAACACTTTTCCATTAATTGCACTTTGTCCTCAATGAACACAGCTTGGATAAAAATGTATGGCTTCTCTACACAGAAGATGAGCTTTGGTCATTATTTGCCCCAATTCATCACTAGATTTCTTGCAGTTCAAATGGTGAAGTACACATTGCTTACAACAAACTTTTTTTGCTACCTAAACTTATCCTGTTCCACATCTTTGAAGACATCCTGGGCTCGTCCGGGATTTGAACCCGGGACCTCTCCCACCCGAAGCGAGAATCATACCCCTAGACCAATGAGCCATGACAAAAGTCAATTTTTCTATCTTCCCAACTACAGCCTGCTTAAATGACAATGCAAAACACTTTTCCATTAATTGCACTTTGTCCTCAATGAACAAAGCTTGGATGAAAATGCATGGCTTCTCTACACAGAAGATGAGCTTTGGTCATTATTTGCCCCAATTCATCACTAGATTTCTAGCAGTTCAAATTGTGAAGTACACATTGCTTACAACAAACTTTTGTTGCTATCTAAACTTAACCTGTTCCACATCTTTGAAGACATCCTGGGCTCGTCCGGGATTTGAACCCGGGACCTCTCGCACCCGAAGCGAGAATCATACCCCTAGACCAACGAGCCATGACAAAAAGCAATTATTTCACCTTACCAACGATAGCCTGCTTAAATGACATCGCAAAACACTTTTCAATTCATTGCATTATGCCTCAATAAACAAAGCTTGGATGAAAATGCATGGCTTCTCTTCACAGAAGATGAGCTTTGGTCATTATTTGCCCCAATTCATCACTAGATTTCTTGAAGTTCAAATTGTGAAGTACACATTGCTTACAACAAACTTCTTTTGCTACCTAAACTTATCCTGTTCCACATCTTTGAAGACATCCTGGGCTCGTCTGGGATTTGAACCCGGGACCTCTCGCACCCTAAGCGACAATCATACCCCTAGACCAACGAGCCATGACGAAAGATAATTTTTCTGGCTTCCCCACGACAGCCTGCTTAAATGACAATGCAAAACACTTTTCCATGAATTTCACTTTGTCCTCAATGAACAAAGCTTGGATGAAAATGCATGGCTTCTCTACACAGAAGATGAGCTTTGGTCATTATTTGCCCCAATTCATCACTAGATTTCTAGCAGTTCAAATTGTGAAGTACACATTGCTTACAACAAAGTTTTGTTGCTATCCAAACTTAACCTGTTCCACATCTTTGAAGACATCCTGGGCTCGTCCGGGATTTGAACCAGGGACCTCTCGCACCCAAAGCGAGAATCATACCCCTAGACCAACGAGCCATGACAAAAAGCAATTATTTCACCTTACCAACGACAGCCTGCTTAAATGACATCGCAAAACACTTTTCAATTCATTGCATTATGCCTCAATAAACAAAGCTTGGATAAAAATGCATGGCTCCTCTTCACAGAAGATGAGCCTTGGTAAGTTTGTGCCCCTACTAAACACTAGGTTTCGAGCAGGGCACAGGATTGGTCAAATTGTGAAGTAGACATTGCTTAATAAGAACAATTGTTGATACCTAAACTAAATCTGTTGTTGATGTCTTGGGCTCATCCGGGATTTGAACCCGGGACCTCTCGCACCCTAAGCGAGAATCATACCCCTAGACCAACAAGCCATGACGAAAGTTACTTTTTCTGGCTTCCCCACGACAGCCTGCTTAAATGACAATGCAAAACACTTTTCCATGAATTGCACTTTGTCCTCAATGAACACATTACATTACATTGCATTTAGCTGACACTTTTATCCAAAGCGACTTACAATAAGTACATTCGACCAGGAAGACACAACCTTGAAGAAAACAGAATCATATAAGAACATCAGGTTTCAAAGAGCCAATCGTTTCAAGTGCTACTCAACTGGCTTTAGATAAGCCAGTCCTTTATTAGTATATAAGTGCTCTGTTAGCAGTTCTTTGTTAGTCATTCTATCGCTCGAAGTGGAGTCGAAAGAGATGAGTTTTCAGTCTGCGCCGGAAGGTGTGTAAGCTTTCTGCGGTCCTGATTTCAATGGGGAGCTCATTCCACCATTTTGGAGCCAGGATAGCAAACCCACATGTTTTTGCTGATGGGAACTTGGGTCCCCCTCGCAGCGAGGGTGCAGCGAGCCGTTTGGCTGATGCAGAGCGTAGAGCACTTGCTGGGGTGTACGGTTTAACCATGTCCTGGATGTAGGAAGGGCCAGATCCATTCGCAGCATGGTACGCAAGTACCAGTGTCTTGAAGTGAATTCTAGCAGTTACCGGAAGCCAGTGAAGGGAGCAGAGGAGCGGCGTGGTGTGGGAACATTTTGGAAGGTTGAAGACCAGACGAGCCGCTGCATTCTGATGAGCTGCAGAGGTCGGATGGCACATGCAGGTAGACCAGCCAGGAGGGAGTTGCAGTAGTCTAGGCGTGAGGTGACGAGAGCCTGGACCAGAACCTGCGTCGATTTCTGGGTCAGCTGGGGGCGTATCTTCCTGATGTTGAAAAGCATGTATCTGCAGCAGCGGGTTGTAGCAGCGATGTTTGCAGTAAACGACAGGTTGTTATCTAGGATCACACCCAGATTCCTTGCAGTCTGAGTCGGGGAAACAACAGAGGGGCCGATGTTGATAGTTAGGTCAAGAGAGGGACAATCTTTTCCCGGAAGGAAAAGCACTTCAGTTTTGTCAAGGTTGAGCTTGAGATGATGATCGGACATCCACTGAGAAATGTCAGCTAAACAAGCAGAGATGCGTGCGACGACCTGGGTCTCTGAGCGGGGAAAGGACAGAATTAATTGGGTGTCGTCAGCGTAGCAGTGGTATGAAAAACCATGCGGGCTAATGACAGATCCGAGCGAGTTTGTGTACAGGGAGAAGAGGAGAGGACGAATAACAGAGCCCTGAGGGACCCCTGTAGTTAATTGACAAGGGTCGGACTCAGACCCTCTCCAAGTAACCCTGTAGGTGCGGTCTTTGAGGTATGAGGTGAGGAGGGAAAGTGCAGAGCCTGATACTCCAACACAGCTTGGATACAAATGTATGGCTTCTCTACACAGAATATGAGCTTTGATCATTATTTGCCCGAATTCATTACTAGATTTCTACCAGTTCAAATTGTGAAGTACACATTGCTTACAACAAACTTTTTTTGCTATCTAAACTTAACCTGTTCCACATCTTTGAAGACATCCTGGGCTCGTCCGGGATTTGAACCCGGGACCTCTCGCACCCGAAGCGAGAATCATACCCCTAGACCAACGAGCCATGACGAAAGGCAATTTTTCTGTTTCCCAACGACAGCCTGCTTAAATGACAATGCAAAACACTTTTCCATTAATTGCACTTTGTCCTCAATGAACACAGCTTGGATAAAAATGTATGGCTTCTCTACACAGAAGATGAGCTTTGGTCATTATTTGCCCCAATTCATCACTAGATTTCTAGCAGTTCAAATTGTGAAGTACACATTGCTTCCAACAAACTTTTTATGCTACCTAAACTTAACCTGTTCCACATCATTGAAGACATCCGGGGCTTGTCCGGGATTTGAACCCGGGACCTCTCGCACCCGAAGCGAGAATCATACCCCTAGACCAGCGAGCCATGATAAAACACAATTATTTCACCTTACCAACGATAGCCTGCTTAAATGACATCGCAAAACACTTTTCCATTCATTGCATTATGCCTCAATAAACAAAGCGTGGATGAAAATGCATGGCTTCTCTTCACAGAAGATGAGCCTTGGTCAGTTTGTGCCCCTACTAAACACTAGGTTTCTAGCAGGGCACAGAATTGGTCAAATTGTGAAGTAGATATTGCTTAATAAGAACAATTGTTGATACCTAAACTAAACCTGTTGTTGATGTCGTGGGCTCGTCCGGGATTTGAACCCGGGACCTCTCGCACCCAAAGCGAGAATCATACCCCTAGACCAACGAGCCATGACGAAAAGCAATTATTTCACCTTACCAACGATAGCCTGCTTAAATGACATCGCAAAACACTTTTCAATTCATTGCATTATGCCTCAATAAACAAAGCTTGGATGAAAATGCATGGCTTCTCTACACAGAAGATGAGCTTTGGTCATTATTTGCACCAATTCATCACTAGATTTCTTGCATTTCAAATTGTGAAGTAAACATTGCTTACAACAAACTTGTTTTGCTACCTAAACTTAACCTGTTCCACATCTTTGAAGACATCCTGGGCTCGTCCAGGATTTGAACCCGTGACCTCTCGCACCCGAAGCAAGAATCATACCCCTAGACCAGGGGTCGGCAACAGGCGGACCGCGGTCCGGACCCAGACGCCGACCTATGCGGACCGGGACCTATAATCAATACATTAATAGGGGATTTACATTTTTGACAGGGCAATTCTATTTTAACTGCTGCCGACAGGGGGCGAAAGAGACGATTGAGCGATACAGGGAGAGAAACACAGAAGAAGAGATGAGAGCGCGATACAGTGAGAGAAACACAGAAGAAGAGACGAGAGCGCGATACAGTGTGAGAAACACAGAAGAAGAGACGAGAGAGCGGGAGACAGTGAGTCAAGAGAAGAGTTAGTGATACAGTGAGAGAAGAGGAAAGTGAGTCAAGAGAAGAGTTAGCAATACAGTGAGAGAAGACGGCGGCAGACAGGAAGAGGAGACTGAGTGAAGAGCAGCGATACAGGAAGAGAAGCGGAGAGGAGAGTGAACAGGTGTGTTAGCGGCAGACAGGGAGATACACATATTTACACATGGCGCTCTCTAAGAAGAGGAAAGTGGACAGTGAGAACAGAGCTTTTAACCCTGAGTGGACGGACTCATTCATGTTCATCCTGCCCACTGGGAGCACAAAACCAGTGTGTCTCATTTGTTCAGAGACTGTGGCGCTCATTAAAAGTGCCAACGTGAAACGCCACTATGAGACCAAACATAAAGTGTTTGACAAAACATTCCCTCTCAACTCAGAACTGAGGTCACAAAAATAAGCAGTCTGAGAGCCCAATATGATCATTCCACCAGGATCTTGACCCATTCATTCACTGCCCAAAGACGTGCTAATGAATGTTCCCTCAGAGTGGCTTGGATTTTGGGTCAAAACAAAAAACCATTTACTGATGGAGAGGTTGTCAAGGAGTGCATGAGTGCAGTAGCTCAAACGTTGCTTGAGGGAAAACAAAAAGAAGAGCTTTGTGAACAAATTAAGCAAATACCTTTGTCAGCATCATCAGCCACAAAGAGGAGTGAAGTGTTAACCCAGGATGTGCTAGCCCAGCTGGATGAAGCCCTTCAGAAGGCACCCTGTGTAAGCTTAGCTGTAGATGAGTCCACTGATGTTTCTGACAATGCTCAGCTCTTAATTTATGTAAGGTTCTTCAACAAAGATAAGAAAGCGTTCTGTGAAGACATGTTAGGTGTAACTCCCCTTCAGACCAGTACAAGAGGAGAGGACATCTACCTGGCCATTAAGGAGATGTTAACGATGCGAGGAATAGAGCCAAAACAAGTGGTTTCAATAACCACAGATGGAGCCCCTGCCATGATAGGGAGAGAGAAAGGAGCTGTGTCAAGAATGAAAGAGGATAATCCTGAGCTCATCTCTTACCATTGCATCATCCATCAATCTGTCCTGTGCTCCTCCCTGTCAGATGAGCATGCTGAGGTGATGAACACAATGATGAAAATGATCAATTTTCTCAGGGCGTCCTCTTCCTATCAGCATCGCATGCTCAGGGAATTCCTCAGAGAAGTTGATGCAAACGCTGATGATCTTTTGCTGCACAACAATGTGAGATGGCTCAGCAAAGGCAGGGTGTTGGAGCGCTTTTGGTCCATCAGAAGGGAAGTAGCAGCTTTCTTGGCAGAGATGGGAAGTCAGAAGGCAACACAGTTTTCTCTCTTTTTAGAAGATGAGAAAAAGATGGATAATGTGGCCTTTTTGGTTGACATCACTTCACATCTGAATGAACTAAATTTGAAGCTACAGGGCAAGGACAATTCAATTTGTGAATTGATGACAGCTGTCCGCTCCTTTCAGAGGAAACTTGAAGTGTTCAAGGAAGATCTGCAGGGAGACTGTGCACACTTCCCAGCAGTGCAGGAACAGGTTCAGGGACAGAGA
>NC_047509.1:3112649-3120149 GCF_902827115.2 Pseudochaenichthys georgianus
AGCCATGACGAAAGGTAATTTTTTCCGGCTTCCCCACGACAGCCTGCTTGAATGACAATGCAAAACGCTTTTCCATTAATTGCACTTTGTCCTCAATGAACACAGCTTGGATGAAAATGCATGGCTTTACTACACAAAAGATGAGCTTTGATCATTATTTGCCCCAATTCATCACTAGATTTCTTGCAGTTCAAATTGTGAAGTACACATTGCTTACAACAAACTTGTTTTGCTACCTAAACTTAACCTGTTCCACATCTTTGAAGACATCCTGGGCTCGTCCGGGATTTGAACCCGGGACCTCTCGCACCCGAAGCAAGAATCATACCCCTAGACCAACGAGCCATGACGAAAGATAGTTTTTCTGGCTTCCCCACGACAGCCTGCTTAAATTACAATGCAAAACACTTTTCCATGAATTGAAATGTGTCCTCAATGAACACAGCTTGGATAAAAATGTATGGCTTTACTACACAGAAGATGAGCTTTGATCATTATTTGCCCCAATTCATCACTAGATTTCTTGCAGTTCAAATTGTGAAGTACACATTGCTTACAAAAAACTCGTTTTGCTACCTATTCTTAACCTGTTCGACATCTTTGAAGACATCCTGGGCTCGTCCGGGATTTGAACCCGGGACCTCTCGCAACCGAAGCAAGAATCATACCCCTAGACCAACGAGCCATGACAGAATACAATTATTTCACCTTACCAACGATAGCCTGCTTAAATGACATCGCAAAACACTTTTCCATTCATTGCATTATGCCTCAATAAACAAAGCTTGGATGAAAAATGCATGGCTTCTCTACACAGAAGATGAGCTTTGGTCATTATTTCCCCCAATTCATCACTTGATTTCTAGCAGTTCAAATTGGTTCCAACAAACTTTTTAGGCTACCTAAACTTAACCTATTCGACATCTTTGAAGACATCCTGGGCTCGTCCGGGATTTGAACCCGGGGCCTCTCGCACCCTAAGCTAGAAGCATACCCCTAGACCAACGAGCCATGACGAAGGACAATTTTTCTGGCTTCCCCACGACAGCCTGCTTAAATGACAATGCAAAAGACTTTTCCATGAATTGCATTATGCCTCAATAAACAAAGCTTGGATGAAAATGCATGGCTTCTCTACACAGAAGATGAGCTTTGGTCATTATTTGCCCCAATTCATCACTAGATTTCTAGCAGTTCAAATTGTGAAGTACACATTGCTTACAACAAACTTTTTTTGCTACCTAAACTTAACCTGTTCCACATCTTTGAAGACATCCTGGGCTCGTCCGGGATTTGAACCCGGGACCTCTCGCACCCGAAGCGAGAATCATACCCCTAGACCAACGAGCCATGACGAAAGGTAATTTTTCCGGCTTCCCCACGACAGCCTGCTTGAATGACAATGCAAAACGCTTTTCCATTAATTGCACTTTGTCCTCAATGAACACAGCTTGGATGAAAATGCATGGCTTCTCTACACAGAAGATGAGCTTTGGTCATTATTTCCCCCAATTCATCACTTGATTTCTAGCAGTTCAAATTGGTTCCAACAAACTTTTTAGGCTACCTAAACTTAACCTGTTCCACATCTTTGAAGACATCCTGGGCTCGTCCGGGATTTGAACCCGGGGCCTCTCGCACCCTAAGCGAGAAGCATACCCCTAGACCAACGAGCCATGACGAAGGACAATTTTTCTGGCTTCCCCACGACAGCCTGCTTAAATGACAATGCAAAAGACTTTTCCATGAATTGCATTATGCCTCAATAAACAAAGCTAAGCAAGAATCATACCCCTAGACCAACGAGCCATGACAAAAGGAAATGTTTCTGTCTTCCCAACGACAGCCTGCTTAAAGGGGACCTATCATGCAAAATGCACCTTTGTACGTCTTTTATACATGAATATGTGTCCCCGGTGTTCCAGGGAACTCACCAAGTGTCAGAAAACACAACCCTCTCTATTTTCCTCCTTCGCCAAATCTCTAAAAAAGGGGCTGCAACGGATCTGAAAAAAACGGATCCAGATTTCAATACTTTTCTACGTCACAGAGAAGTCCTCGGCTTATTGGTCAACTCTCCACCTATCAGGGGAATGAGCCACGGCCACGTGCATTGCCAAACCTCTCATTCGTATATAGGCTATCGGCAGGCTAAATCAACCCACATCTGTGTTTTTGCCTGCTCTTGCCAGGATGTCTAAGATAGTTAAACGTTGTGCTGTTGTTGGCTGCAAGACTCGGGACAGGGGACTGCATGCAATGCCATCAGTGGAAAAAGAAATGAATCTGTGGCTAGACTTAATTTACAAGGGACATGTGCCAGAAGACCACGGCAGATTTCTGTTTGTGTGTTCCAAACATTTTACGACGGACATGTTTATGAACTTGTCTCAAGTCCAACACGGATATGCCTCCAAAGTAATGCTAAACCCGGGATCAATACCAACCATCCGGGACCAGGCCAGTGAGGACACATCCAATTTTGAAGCTGTAAGTTTTTATTTAGCGGTGTTTTTCCTGATAAAGCTATCTCTAGCTTGTAGCATGTAGCATGTAGCTTCGTGTAGCCGTATCAATGTCGCCTCAAACCCAAATAGTAATCGGTTAGGTGTTTATATATTTTTGTAGCATTTTATTTTGTACGCTCCGCAGTCTTTGCTTTGTCATTTGAATTATCAGGCATTTGCTAACATGTTCAGACATACTGCCGGAATGGCGATCTGTGTGAAGGCTGTAAAGCCACGCCCTAGGCGATAACACAAGTATTTATTCTCCTATTTATTAGTATTTTGTATCCTCTACAATCATATTGAGTAAGTTATAATAACAAACGTAATCTTCTGTAGGCAAGTGCCGTTTTTTCCAGCGTTATACGTAAACGCTTTTGTGATTGTAGTCTGTAAGAACGATCAGATATCATCGATCTGTAAGCTAAGCTACGCTACACTACGCTAATGAGACATGCCGTGTTTTGCAGCGTTATATGTAAAAGCTTTTGTGTGTTAACTTGTTTGCGCACATGAATATAAATGGGGGTGTGTTAGTATACAACACTGTGTATGTATGCGAGGGGGGACACACACCACGAGTAAAACTGAGCTAAAGCCCCGTCGGTCTGTTGTTGTTGACAAGGCCTTACCTCTAGCAACAGGCTAATTAGTGGCTAGCACTCATTACAGTCAGTCTACTGAGCTCAGCCCCTCTCCAACACATCACCTGCATTGAGTCAGAAACACAGCATGCACGTTACGGTTCAAAACTAACTCAGATTGGAAAAGGCTAAGCAAAGAGCTTTGCTAAATAGAGAGCTTTGCTAAATAGAGAGTTTTGCTAAATAGAGAGTTTTAGCCCCATCTTTTGGGATTTCAGACTATATTTATCCAAATAGTATTTTCTCATCCTGAATACTAAGTTGAGATGATTTTGTTCTAACTATGTGTTCTTCTTTACAGGCCAGCACCTCACATACTTACTAATTAGTGACAATTTGTACATCCTTTGCTATTATTTACATTTTTTTTTATCATGGCGGAAATGAAAGACTGTACCTGGCAGCCCTGCACTACAATGAAAACGCTGAGCGTGCACAAGCCACTACATCCACTGGAAACCCTCTGTATAAACTGCAGTTCCCAAAGGCCAGGAAGGGAGAATGCAGAGCAAAACCAGTAAAGACTGACCCCATATTCCGTAAGTGTTTAAAATATTTATTATACAACTATTTACAAATATAAAATAAAAAAATTAGAAAGAAGTTTCAGTTTTTTACATGCATATACTCATCTAAACCACATTTTTTGTTGTGCTTTTTTTACCATTGCACAGCCCTACGTGGCCAACTTGATGGACCTCATCTTCGACCAAGTCTTTGTGGACCCTGCACCATTATGAGCGACCTGACAGGGAGGAGGTCATCGCCGGGTATGCTACACGGTTCAATTTGGCTGCTGTCTGAACCCAACATCGACATTTCACGGATCAGGAAACTCCCTGCGTATCCTGAGGACAACGCAGGCCGGAATCACCACTCTGATCCTGCGTCCAAGGAAGCCCCAGCACCAGCTCACAAAGCTTCTGTAAAAATATTTAGTGTCATTTATACAAAATACAAGTAGGCTACATTTAGTTTTTTTGTATGGGTTTTTTTATTTTTGATTTTTTTGATTTTGACTATAAAGTTCCAAGTTGATATCAAAATGTGTCGTGATTATTCATGTTTGGATGGGTAAAGAATATTCTGATTTCAAAAGCATAAGGTTGTGTGTGTGTGGACCTTTTTGTCGTACACATGGGTGTGTTATGCCATTGCTGTGTAGTATATAATATAATAGTACATGTACAATGACAGAATGAAAGATTGCATAAAGCCATATACACCAGTATTTATTTCCATGAACAATATTAGCATTCGTTTTACAATTTCAGTCAAAACAAACAAACCACTTACTGCTCTATTTGTCTCAACTGTAGTCCACCATGTTCAGCTCTGTAAATATTAAATGCATTCTGCAGGGAGAACACATTCAGGCACACAGGCTCCAATCCAGGATGGTCCACCATACAGGTTACAGAGTCCTCAAGTTACTGCATCCGTCTTGACACATTATGATAAACATATATTGAATGACATGTGAAAAATGTATTTAAACAGACAACTTAGTAAAGCTATCAAAAATGTTAGCTGTGGTATCTCCATGCAGCACACATTCCCCATTCAGAAGGCATCGTGGCGCAATTTGCACAAAGAAGTCAATAACTGA
The DNA here is from genome assembly GCF_902827115.2 of Pseudochaenichthys georgianus. Classification (NCBI taxonomy): domain Eukaryota; kingdom Metazoa; phylum Chordata; class Actinopteri; order Perciformes; family Channichthyidae; genus Pseudochaenichthys; species Pseudochaenichthys georgianus. The sequence goes on from NC_047509.1 coordinate 3,117,410, forward strand.
GCTTTTAAAAACACATGAAACTACACACATTGCTGACAACTTGTTGTTGGAGTTATACTTTGTATCATCCTAAGTTATTCAACTTTCCAACGGTTGTTGCACGATGTTGGAAGAAAAGGACTGTAAACTATTAATAAACGCAATGAGGCCATTGTATATATGCTGAAAATATGAATGTCTCCTTTTATAAATATATATATATATATCGCTGTTTTTGCGTTACAAACTGTACACATTGCATTCTTGCCAATTAGCCAAAATATGAACGGAATAAGGAGCAAGCATCGTAACAGAGTAAAATAAATAGGGACAACAGCTTGTCAGCTAACCATTCAGAAACGTCCTGCTGCAACCGAGATTTGTTCACCTCCACCAAAACGTCCGCTGCTTCAGGGTCAGTTTCTGGATCAAATTGATAGTATGCTTGAACACATGCATTGCTCTGAGATGACATGTTTATTCGACACTAGTAATCACAGCAAGCATGGTAACGTGACTCTCGCCGGCTCATGCCTGCTCTTCTGCAGGGGGGCGTGGTCAGCTGCTGCTCAGAATTTTCAAAGACGGGCTTGGAATAGAGCGAAAATGAGCGAAACGAGGCATGTCTAAAAAATGATCTGTTTGGTATTTTGAAAAATAAAATGTATAAGTATACCTTATATAGGTATGGTCATACACTATATCATTTAAATATAGCATGATAGGTCTCCTTTAAATGACAATGCAAAACACTTTTCCATTAATTGCACTTTGTCCTCAATGAACACAGCTTGGATACAAATGTATGGCTTCTCTACACAGAAGATGAGCTTTGATCATTATTTGCCCCAATTCATCACTAGATTTCTTGCAGTTCAAATTGTGAAGTACACATTGCTTACAACAAACTCTTTTTGCTCCCTAAACTTATCCTGTTCCACATCTTTGAAGACATCCTGGGCTCGTCCGGGATTTGAACCCGGGACCTCTCGCACCCGAAGCGAGAATCATACCCCTAGACCAACGAGCCATGACGAAAGGCAATTTTTCTATCTTCCCAACTACAGCCTGCTTAAATGACAATGCAAAACACTTTTCCTTTAATTGCACTTTGTCCTCAATGAACACAGCTTGGATAAAAATGTATGGCTTCTCTACACAGAAGATGAGCTTTGGTCATTATTTGCCCGAATTCAATATCAGATTTCTTGCAGTTCAAATTGTGAAGTACACATTGCTTACAACAAACTTTTTTTGCTACCTACACTTAACCTGTTCCACATCTTTGAAGACATCCTGGGCTCGTCCGGGATTTGAACCCGGGACCTCTCGCACCCGAAGCGAGAATCATACCCCTAGACCAACAAGCCATGACAAAACACAATTATTTCACCTTACCAACGATAGCCTGCTTAAATGACATCGCAAAACACTTTTCCATTCATTGCATTATGCCTCAATAAACAAAGCTTGGATGAAAATGCATGGCTTCTCTTCACAGAAGATGAGCCTTGGTCAGTTTGTGCCCCTACTAAATACTAGGTTTCTAGCAGGGCACAGGATTGGTCAAATTGTGAAGTAGACATTGCTTAAGAAGAACAATTGTTGATACCTAAACTAAACCTGTTGTTGATGTCGTGGGCTCGTCCGGGATTTGAACCCGGGACCTGTCACACCCCAAGCAAGAATCATACCCCTGACCAACGAGCCATGACGAAAGATAATTTTTCTGGCTTCCCCACGACAGCCTGCTTAAATGACAATGCAAAACACTTTTCCATGAATTGCACTTTGTCCTCAATGAACACAGCTTGGATAAAAATGTATTGCTTCTCTACACAGAAGATGAGCTTTGATCATTATTTGCCCCAATTCATCACTAGATTTCTAGCAGTTCAAATTGTGAAGTACACATTGCTTACAACAAACTTTTTTTGCTATCTAAACTTAACCTGTTCCACATCTTTGAAGACATCCTGGGCTCGTCCGGGATTTGAACCCGCTCCTCTCGCACCCGAAGCGAGAATCATACCCCTAGACCAGGGGTCGGCAACAGGCGGACCGCGGTCCGGATCCGGACCCAGACGCCGACCTATACGGACCCGAAGCTATAATCAATAGGCTACATTAAAAGGGGATTTTTCGGCGCCTCCGGCTTTTTTAACGCTGATTTGGGTGACTTGTGTTATTCGTGGAGAACCGAAGAGTTTTCGTTTTGGGGGTGGGGGGGGGGAGTCCGTCCGTCCGTCAGTCTGACTGACGGACAACTTCTCACTTCAAAAAAGAAGAAGAAATCTGGACCGCAAAAATAATTAAACAAGCGAGTGCCTGTTTTTCCTGGCCAAGGACAGGTTCCTTGAACACAACACCAGCGTAACGTATCTTCACATGGTGTGTCTCGTCTGAAAGGAGTGCTGAGAGCACCGGAATGCCGCTCCAGCCCTTAAAATATTGCAATACCCATAAGGAGCCGTACACATGCCGCAGTGTTTGCGTGGCTGTGTCTTTATTTGTAAGCACAGTGGCGATCTGATGTTATTAGTATCTGGTTAGCTAGCTATGCTAACGAATTTAAAGAGCTTTTCGACAACCAGGTGGAAGAGAGCTCTCTCCTGAGAGGCTCAAATAACCTCAGCTCAGTGAGGTTAAGGCACACCTTGATATGATCAATAAAGTTATTAATGAGACTAAATGAAAAACAGGTATAAAATAATATATGACAGTAACAAAAAAGTTGTTAAAAATAACAAGAATAGAGTTT
>NC_047509.1:3125149-3127649 GCF_902827115.2 Pseudochaenichthys georgianus
CAAGAATGAAAGAGGATAATCCTGAGCTCATCTCTTACCATTGCATCATCCATCAATCTGTCCTGTGCTCCTCCCTGTCAGATGAGCATGCTGAGGTGATGAACACAATGATGAAAATGATCAATTTTCTCAGGGCGTCCTCTTCCTATCAGCATCGCATGCTCAGGGAATTCCTCAGAGAAGTTGATGCAAACGCTGATGATCTTTTGCTGCACAACAATGTGAGATGGCTCAGCAAAGGCAGGGTGTTGGAGCGCTTTTGGTCCATCAGAAGGGAAGTAGCAGCTTTCTTGGCAGAGATGGGAAGTCAGAAGGCAACACAGTTTTCTCTCTTTTTAGAAGATGAGAAAAAGATGGATAATGTGGCCTTTTTGGTTGACATCACTTCACATCTGAATGAACTAAATTTGAAGCTACAGGGCAAGGACAATTCAATTTGTGAATTGATGACAGCTGTCCGTTCCTTTCAGAGGAAACTTGAAGTGTTCAAGGAAGATCTGCAGGGAGACTGTGCACACTTCCCAGCAGTGCAGGAACAGGTTCAGGGACAGAGAAATGTGTCTTATTTTGTTGGCTTTGTAGATAAGCTGATTGTAAACTTCAGCAAACGTTTTGACAGCTTCAGCTTTGGACGGCAGCTCACCATGTTCATTCAGAACCCGTTTCTTATCACAGATGTCAGGGAGTTCTCAAAGGAAGTCACACAGCACTTCAAGTGGGCAAATGCTGGGCCTCTCCAGATGCAAATGGTTGATCTCCAAGCAGACGTGGCCCTGAAAGAGCAATTTGGAAGAACTGACCCTGTCACTTTCTGGCTCAATACAGTCTCTGAAACAGCTTTCCCAGGTCTGAGGAAAGTAGCTCTATATATATTCACCATGTTTGGTTCCACATACAGCTGCGAGGCAGCTTTCTCCACAATGAACATTATTAAAACTAAATATCGTTCCAGGCTAACCAATGAGAACCTGCATGTGTGTATGAGAATGGCCCTGACACCATTTCAACCCAGATTTAAAATCCTGGCAGGACAAGCTCGAGCTCAATTCTCGCACTGAACAAAGCCACAGCCTGCTTAAATGACATCGCAAAACAATTTTCCATTCATTGCATTATGCCTCAATAAACAAAGCTTGGATGAAAATGCATGGCTTCTCTACACAGAAGATGAGCTTTGGTCATTATTTCCCCCAATTCATCACTTGATTTCTAGCAGTTCAAATTGGTTCCAACAAACTTTTTAGGCTAGCTAAACTTAACCTGTTCCACATCTTTGAAGACATCCTGGGCTCGTCCGGGATTTGAACCCGGGGCCTCTCGCACCCTAAGCGAGAAGCATACCCCTAGACCAACGAGCCATGACGAAGGACAATTTTTCTGGCTTCCCCACGACAGCCTGCTTAAATGACAATGCAAATGACTTTTCCATGAATTGCATTATGCCTCAATAAACAAAGCTTGGATGAAAATGCATGGCTTCTCTACACAGAAGATGAGCTTTGGTCATTATTTGCCCCAATTCATCACTAGATTTCTAGCAGTTCAAATTGTGAAGTACACATTGCTTACAACAAACTTTTTTTGCTACCTAAACTTAACCTGTTCCACATCTTTGAAGACATCCTGGGCTCGTCCGGGATTTGAACCCGGGACCTCTCGCACCCGAAGCGAGAATCATACCCCTAGACCAACGAGCCATGACGAAAGGTAATTTTTCCGGCTTCCCCACGACAGCCTGCTTGAATGACAATGCAAAACGCTTTTCCATTAATTGCACTTTGTCCTCAATGAACACAGCTTGGATGAAAATGCATGGCTTCTCTACACAGAAGATGAGCCTTGGTCAGTTTGTGTCCCAATTCATCACTAGATTTCTTGCAGTTCAAATTGTGAAGTACACATTGCTTCCAACAAACTTGTGTTGCTACCTAAACTTAACCTGTTCCACATCTTTGAAGACATCCTGGGCTCGTCCGGGATTTGAACCCGGGACCTCTCGCACCCGAAGCGAGAATCATACCCCTAGACCAACGAGCCATGACGAAAGACAATTTTTCTGTCTTCCCCACGACAGCCTGCTTAAATGACAATGCAAAACACTTTTCCATGAATTGAAATGTGTCCTCAATGAACACAGCTTGGATAAAAATGTATGGCTTTACTACACAAAAGATGAGCTTTGATCATTATTTGCCCCAATTCATCACTAGATTTCTTGCAGTTCAAATTGTGAAGTACACATTGCTTACAACAAACTTGTTTTGCTACCTAAACTTAACCTGTTCCACATCTTTGAAGACATCCTGGGCTCGTCCGGGATTTGAACCCGGGACCTCTTGCACCCGAAGCAAGAATCATACCCCTAGACCAACGAGCCATGACAGAATACAATTATTTCACCTTACCAACGATAGCCTGCTTAAATGACATCGCAAAACACTTTTCCATTCATTGCATTATGCCTCAATAAACAAAGCTTGGATGAAAATGCATGGCTTCT